>NW_013952787.1:136209-141097 GCF_001266775.1 Austrofundulus limnaeus
CGCGCAACGCAACCCCCCCCCCCCCCCCCCCCCCGCTCCTCATCGTCTCATCGGCCCATCGTTTGTGTCTTCCTGCCTGCTGGATCTCTTCCAGAAAAATCAATGATGTGCTCACAGGCTGATGGTAGAAGACAACAGAATGAGTTAGACAAACACAGTCATTAGGGCTCACTCAATCTTTTTTTTTAATCCAGAAAATGTCTTATTTCTCTCAGTTCATTCAATTTCTTCAGCTCTTTTTTGTTGGGTTTTTGTTTTATTTTATTTTACAAAAATAAAAATTTTTAATTCAAGTTTCAAATTAGGTTCAATTTTAAGACTTTGATTAGTGTTTGGAAAAAGGTTTTTCTTTAACTCACATGTACAGTATATAGAGCATTGTTTTTCCTGCTTGGTGTAAACCTTTTCAACTGCAGTGATTCCAGTGAAAGTTCCAGGTTGGTTCCAAGAATTGGTCTGATTTTCACAGGCAAAGACCGAGCACAGAACAAAAACACGACAGTGGTTTAATCAGTTCTTAGATGCAAGAAACCAAGATTGTAAGTGCAGCGTTCACAACACAACCAGCCATATTAAACAGCAGGAAAAAGAGAGATGAATCCTGATTTTCACTACTGGTTCTAATCTGTGTGAAAATCTGTAATTTCCCTTTGGGATCAATAAAGTATCATTCATTCAAATCACTATTTCCAATTGTTTTGAGGCATACTGGCCACTACAATGGCTCTGTATTGTTTTAAATTTGAATTGGTCTGATCAGTCACACAACCACTAATGTAAATGTTGTTTTGTTTTGGTCAAACAGAAGGTTGAGGTTAACATAACATCAGTTTTTTGAGGGTTGGGAGGACGGTTCTGAAATGGACAAAAATAAATCTGAGTTGGCTCTGTGCTAGCACTACAACTGCTTCAGGGGAAATATCTCTTTTGAAGTTATGCCAGTGTATGATGACTTCACTGTTGCAACACTTCTGTCAGCTCTACACATATGGCCAAGATTGTGGCCACATAGACAGTAAATGTACGTGTAGCATATATATTTATTTTCTTTGACTAAGTCAAATGAAAGTCCACATTAGATGCCTTTGGTCTTTGAGTCCTAACGGGTCACTCCATTAAAAACAGATCTTACTCTAACAAGGACATATTGCAAGGGCTGAGGAACAATTCCACAAACCATTGTCTGTAAACACAGTTTGTAGTACCATGCACAAAAATGCTCTTTTCATGCAAAGAAAAAGCCATATATGAACACCATACAGAAACACCTCCATCTTCAGTTCTCAAAAAATTATTTAAAATGGACTGAGACGAAGTGGAAAACTGTTCTGTGGTCAGATGAATCTGTAGGAAAAAATGCCATGTTCAAAATGGCATGTCTGCATAAACAGGAATCCAACTGGATTTCTTGTCAAAACTTTATTCTCTATCTTCTGACTCCCATCAGGTACAGCACTCAGCAGGCCTCAGTGTAAGACCTTGAACTGAAAACAAAACACAGGAGCTCTGCTCTGAGCAGAGACTCTGCAACACACTAACACTTCTTTTTATTATAATAATGAATTGAACTTATAATGTTCATCTCTTCCTGGTTACACCCCAGGAGGTGTTACCTCTGACGTCAGAACGTAAATGGTAAATGGACTGTACTTATATACATACATATTATATATATATATATATATATATATTTCCTGCCCTCGCCCCCGTCTGCTTGTCATGATGTCTGCAACCCAGCAATATCCTGAGCAGCCGTGTGATCATAAAATGTTTTTCTTCCCAACGTAAACATTTTTCTGCTAACGATTTTAAAAAGGTCAAGAATGTCTATTTTTAATTTGTATTTCTGCTTTTTACTTGTTGAATGTTTTTAAATACAAATTTTAGTTTCTCAAACCTATCAGTATTTTTTTACTTGGTTGTTTATTACTTTCCGTAGAAGGTGTCTAGAATCTGTATAAGTGGCATCACCTTAAAATGTAAACATAATATTTGAGTAATATCAGTAACAGACTAGTTCATTTAATTAACTCAAAGCAGAGGGAGAAGTTTTCTGGAAGATGGCCGTTTTAAATTAGATCTTTTTGAGCAGTTTGTGTAAAGAAGTCTATTTTCTTCACAGTCTTGCATTAATTTCTGGATTTTTTTATGTTAGATTTATTTATAGTTTAATGAAACATTCTATCTATGACAATCAATCCTAATTAAATACTACAATATTGTTGTCATAGGAGCAAAAGATTTAAAAATCACAGGCAGTTTGGTTGTCAGAATAGGCTTTGATGGTCTCGCAAGCTGTGAACTCAAACAAACAGACATCCTGTAAACAAGTCCTCAGTGATAGAGTTATCTTGTGATTTGAAGCTGGATTAACTTCAAAGACTGGCAGCAGCAAAAGCAACGAGGAGATGAGTTTTTTTTTTTTTTTTTTTTTTTTTTAGTTTTGAAGCATGACAGACTTCAGAAGATAGAAATGATTTCAGTGAACAAAATCTGCTCTCCTCTCAAGTGTTTGAGTGTGGGAAAGGTTAATAGGTTTAGCTACTGTTGGTGAAATCAACTTTTTCTGGATGAGGGTAAATGTTGTTGCTGCAGTGTGGGCTTATAGAATTATAAGAAAGCTTTAGTGGTACTGAAGAAAGTCCTGTGTTTAGATCACAACTAAGGTCTTGTTTGGGGCTTGGATTTTTTTCATTTTTATCCATGGGTTTTGTACCAGTGCTCCAGTTTTTCCCCCAAAGTTCAAAAACATACAGGTTTAGCAACTCAAAACTGACCTCAGTGTGGTTAGGAATCATTGGGCCTCATGCAAGAACATGTTCGTATTCTTATCCTAAATTTCTCTTACTTTTGTTCGTTTGAAGGGTTCGTACGAACATGTCACGTCAGATTCAACAAACTCTTCTATCATCAGGAAAAGTGTGTAAATGAGGAGCGAAAACTGATGAATGTGTATCAGGTGCTCACGCACGGGGAGAGGTGATTTACCTAATTACCACCTCAAAAACACCGTATAAAGATATACATTTCCTGCACCACATACCAGGACGTGTCCATTCATAAGTGACATTGCAATGTAAAAAAGAACTTTACGAGTTCGGAGGCTGAAGTTCTGCTCTTGGAGATCCACAAAAAAAGTAATTTTTGCAGTGTCAGCTGTGGAATTAAAGGATCTGCTTTAAACACGAGGAATGAAATGACGACTGCTGTTAAAGTTGTGTCTCCTGTGCATCGTACAGTCACAGAAATAAAAATCTAAATCATATTCATCTGTCTCTGTAGTCCTGCTCCGGTTTTTCTTTGGTCAAATATTTTTAATTTCAGTGTAAACAACTGTGTTACATAGGTTTCACTTATTCAGAGGAGCAGTCGCGCAACGCAACCCCCCCCCCCCCCCCCCCCCCNTTCCACCCTTCCGTTTGGTCAAACTCAATGACACAGCACAGCAGCAAGACAAGAGGACACTAGGTAGACAGCTGCAAGCTAACATGTTATCATTACAGAAGAAGAGCACTTGCGCACCGCTACCACCCTCCCACCACCACCACCCCCTCCCGACCGTTGCAAGTGTCAGATGTGTTTCTGAAAAAATGCATTTTAAAATGTCTCAAAACTTCATTTGTCTTCATATTAATATTGTAGTGCTATACAACAAAATTAACAGCCAATTTATTTTAATTTTACCAATTTCAGTCGTTAGTCTGCATTATTACATTTAAAATTATGATTCTAATTCCAACAGAATAGCCTCTTGTCAACATAATTCTAGAGTGTGATTTATTTTCAACTCGAAATATCTTCAAACTAATGTAAGATGAAGTTATTATTGATGAAAACCCGTCTGGATAACAGCAGACTGACAGCTCGTAAAATATACCACAGGTCTGGACCACTCTGTTCGTATCTGAGGAAAATCTTAGAACACGAGAAAATTTGGTGAATGCTACAAATTCTCCTAAATCAATGTTTCCCCTACCATTGTACAAGGGGGACACCCCCCACCCCCCCGCCAACGAGACGGCCCGCCCCTCTAAGAATTACACGGCACATAGTCATTTTTATTTAAATAAGTCCAGATCAAGTCCAGAGCTATCTTTTGCATCCCTCCATATCCACCTCTCGCCAAACTTGTGGAAAAAAGATGGCGCAGAGCGAGGCTGAGCACTGTGTGTGGTCCTCACAGGGATAGGAAGACGTGTGTGCGCGCGCGATGAAAACTCCGCTTTTAATCACATAGCACCGATGCGACAGTTTTGCAAGCAACTTTTTCTTTCTTTAAAATAAAATGCGGCAGGTGAAGCCACAGCATGGTTACCTTATCAATAATTTAGAATCACCAACACAGACCCCGCGTGCGACCAGGTTCCTGCAAGTCTGTTCATGTTCTATAAATAGCGCTGATCAGCAGCGCAGCTGTAATGTCCCTCAACTTTGAAAAAAGTAACCAGAGTTGTTTGTGAACTCAAATCCTGGCAGAATCAGCTGCTGGTCAGGTCCTGCTGGACTCAGACACTGAGCTGAGCTCCTCTCCTCTCCTGTCTCACACACCGCAGGTCAGACAGTCCCGTTCAGGAGGCTTAACCCTTAAGGGCCCAGATAATAATCAGTCTTTAAAATGTGGTAAATAAATTATTTTCAGTGACTGAGAGGAAGTTTTTTTGATAGTTGCATAATTGCATTTTCTAAATGTTATCCTTTATATCTACAAGAGAGTTCTGATTCTTAGAAAGGCCATGATTTGAGGTTTTTACTGAAAATATTTTATTCAAAACATGTTACAGAAGTCATAGAAAACAGGTTTAATTTGAACAAACATTACAAACGTGTTCATTCCTACAAAACTGTCAAATATATTTACAAACAACACTAAACTGATTCAGATTAACAT
>NW_013952787.1:141387-149044 GCF_001266775.1 Austrofundulus limnaeus
CACCTGGACAGGTCAGGTCTCCAGTTCACCAGAGACACCTGGACAGGTCTCCAGTTCACCAGAGACACCTGGACAGGTCTCCAGTCTCCATCAGGGACACAAAAGAGACAATCAACCATCCACACTCTGTCACACCTGGAGTCACACAGAAGAGCTCCAGAAGGTTGAGAACTCTGGACTCAGATCATCTGCTGCACACAGTTCTGATCACTTATTATCAATAAGAATTTGCTATGATAAATTATCATTAATAATTATCATGAGGAGTCCTTAACTTTAGGATGTAGTTAGGCAATTAAATATTCATGTATGTGTAAATTTATTACCATAATTGAAGGTGAGACGCATAATTGTATGGTTTCATGAATCAAGTAGCACCCCCCCCCCTCCCCAAGACCAATTTCCTAGGGGAAACACTGCTAAATCACTCATACATACAACTTCAGAACATGAAGCCCACTGTCTTCTGTCTTGATCCTTTGATGGAATGGTAACCCCAACTCATGCTCATTAGCTGTGTTCCCACTGAACATGAAAATGTGCAAATCACAATTTCTAAAATAAATTTGCTTAATGGAAACATGTCAATTAAAAAAAATTACATTTTTCAACAAAATGGTTACACGCTAGGAATAAGGTGGTTTTTCGGCAGTATCAAAATCGGTGTATTTCACAAAACTGCAATTGAAACACATTTTCGCATCACAGGAGTCACGTGATCAACAACCGGATGTTTCTCTGGCGAAAAAGACGACGAAGAAGACAACAGGAAGTAGAAGTACTAATCACAGAAGTAGTAAAAGAAAATCACCGATTACAATTTCCCAAAAACACCACATATGTAGCAGCTCCCAAGTATGAGGGTATGAGGGGCTTGTCACTCGAAAGCCTCGTTAAAGACGCCGACGTCTCCTCTGATGGCTGATGATGAGCGCTAGTGTCATGGCAGCAATATGCATGTGTTTACATCTGCTGCCGCCATGTTTGTAATGACTTATCGCAACAACAAATGTGTTCACGCGTGACTTCAATAGCATTTCGTATTTAATGGAAACACTGCAATTGCAAAACTGTTTTTTTTAGTTTATTTTCTTTTTTTTACATTAACAGAATATCTACAAAGTTTTGAGCACGTTTGCAATGGAAATGCAGCTATTGTCTAGTAAAGACCGATAAAATGTATTAGTTTTCAATTCATTCAGATTCAGTATTTATTTAAAAATATTTTAAAAATGTCAAATGTTGAAAATATTTATTCATATTAAAAGACTGTTAGAGCCATTCCAGCATCCTGACACCAAATAGTTAAAAAATTTTCAATAATTAAAAAAAGGTCTGAAGATTTCCTCTAGAGCTAATTTGCCTGAATTCATCTGAAAATTGATTAAAAAAACAGCTTGTTTTAAATCATCGACTGGGTCAGAAATTTAAACTAAAACGATCTTATTTTGAGAAATTAGTAAGTTAGAGCTGTTTTAGTTAAACCTAGAAAACAATACGTGCAGTCTCCACCTGAAAAATTACTGATATGATTTGTTAGCATTCAGAATGTTTGTTTAGGACACGTCTCAACTACCACAACAAACTTTAGCTCAGTATCAGTAGAAGTGACTGCACTGTGGCCGTTTTTTTTGTGGATTAGGAAATCTTCTTGGATTGACTCAAAGAATTAATCAGTTGTAAATGTACAACTGAGATTCATGAGATATTTTGCTAACAAACACACACACATCCTTGTACTTGTATCAAACTGAGGACATTATATTGACTTCCGTTCATTTTTGTAACTGTATTTATGCCTAATCCAGACTTTTTCATTAACCCTAACCATTAGTCTATGGCTAACAGTAACCTGAACCAAAACTTAATTCACACCATACCTCTAAACCTAACTAATGAGCACAGTAGAGCTGCAAATAAAGTGAGGACCAGGAAAATGTCTTCACTTCTCAAAGAAGGTCTCAATTTGTGGTTAAAAACATGACGGTCCTCACTCTGCAACAGAAACAAGTACACACATTATCTCCCACCTTTCATGTTTTAGTAGCTTGTGATAATTAATTTTAGTTACATACTCTTTCTAAAGGAGCATCAATAATACTGTATGTCATATGGAACCACTGCTCTGCCTCCTGTTCTACTTTTGGAAACTCTAGATACCACAAGAAACCCTTCTGACTCTCATCGCTACTCTGGCAGTTATATTTACCATATATGTGACTTATGCTGTTTTTTAAATCTGAACATTCTCATCTCTTTAATATTTTTTTTATCTGTCTCACAGTCTTCCCTGCCGGCATCCTTCAGCCCACCCTCTACAATCCTGAATTTCCACAGTGAGTTTCCCCCTCTCCTCCCCTCTGCTTCTCCACAAAGAGGCAACAGCCACAACAACAACAAGGGTCGTTAAAAGCTATGTTAGTCTAGAAAGCCTCTGCTTCTCCTGAAGTCCCAGCACACCTGATTAAACCAATTTAACTACCCACCAAGAGCTCAATTACTGAACAAGGCCCTGCTAATGGAACAGGTGTCATTGAAAGGTCGCCTCCCTAAATCTAAACCCATCCAGTAATTTGATGGCACTTGAAAGCAGATTGCCTCCCTGTTCATCTTTGCTTGTTCTTTTTCTTTCACTTTCTGGCTCTCAGGTGAGGTTTTTGTAATACAATTATTTACAGTTACAGTCAAAGCAATCTTGAATCTGAGCCAAATTGGTTGTAAGAAAATGATTACGTATTACAGGCCAACAATGTCGAACACATCTCCGTAGTTATTTCTAAAACTTATTCATAAAGGAGTACAAGTGAAATTTTAAAATCCTAAGGAGCTCAGATTATTTAATTTTTTAAGTTTCCTCACTGAAAACAAATTGCTGTTACTCTGAGATGTAAAAGAATAAGGTTTTATTTGGAAAACCGTAAAATGTTTTGTTTTTTCTAAAATTGTGTCATCAAATATTCTCACTCCTCATTTCATACAAACTGTCATAATCTATTCATTGGTTTGAAAAAAAGATGCTGTTGTTTGGCAAATAGCCTTCTATAGGTTTCTATAGGCTCTGCTTCATCTCATGCTCAGCTCATTGCTGAGTGTTTGTTTGGCACATTTGCCAAAAACAAAAAAATAAATCCTACAACCACTCAGTGGTGGATCCAGGATTTTTCTGAGTAAGGGGTCATCAAGGGGCCACAGTATTCATAGAGGGGCCAAGTATTTGTTCAGCATCCCTGGTTTTGATAAGGTGTATACATTTTACCAGTCGCATGTTCAAGCACTTGTAATGTGATGTAATTTTAAAAAGCTTGAACAGTAAATTATCCTTAGAAAATTTACATGTATTTTTACTGTACATAAAAGCTCTCAGACACAAAGCATGTGAGAAAATGCAGCCATCATTTGTCCGCTGAAAGACTTTTTCTGCAAGATTGTTCAGATTTTCTTAAGAAGAGAAGAATTCTGTAAGATTGATTCATGCTGGACTTTCCTATTTGACTCATTAGCGCCAGTAGTGTTTGTACATGGAACTGCACACACCACCAATGTCAGGCAAAGGACAGATGAGTGACAGGACAGGAGCACTTCACAGGGCCAATCAGATTTCACCTGGGGCCAATGCCCCTGTGGCCCCACCCCAGAACTGCCCCTGCAACCAATAAAATCTGACGTTACTTCATGTTTGCTTACATTTTGTAAAGAAGGAAGTTGTGCTCCGTGTCTTCTGAGGTTTTTTTGTTGATTCCTTCAGTGGGTCTTGGTGCAGCGCCACCACAGGCGAGGGGGGAACAGGTTGGTCACAGGGTTTAGTTCAGTTAACAAAGTGCAGTGTGAATGTGAACCACAACAACTGAAAATGAAAACAAATCTTGCAATTTTGGTCCCTAATCGAACCGTGTCTACCGGACTAAGTGTGAATACAAGTATAATAAACACAACCAAGGTTCAACCAAAAAACGAATCTTAAAGACTATCTTAAACCATAAGCACAATGCTCTGGGCCTTGTGTGCATTTGTTTGTACTTGTCAATAAGCAAGCAATGTGAAGTCAGCTAGTGTATGCCTGTGGTTCATTACTTTTTGTCACAAAAGAACAACTTAATTGTCAAGATGCATCCATAGCTTTCTTGTCTGTTCATCAAAAAGGACTAACCATATGTCACAAGCTCTGATTGAACCAGTGGCAGACCATGCATTTTACACATGGGTGAGGGATGTTGGAGCAGACCTGCTGGTCGCGGAGATACAGAAATAACAGAGTCCACAGCAGCAAGGAGAGAGCAGGGAGGGCAGGGTGAGGACGGACTGCCCGCTCTGAGACTTGCTCTGTATGCAGGGACGTTTTTAGGATCTAGAAACCTCAGGGGCTTCAGCCCAGACCTCTTCTTACTCCTCTTCCCTCTTTAAAAAATGCCATTATGCATCTGAATTTATCCATTTATCAAACTAAGATTGCTATATTTTGTTCGTTTGATCATTATATTGATTAAATCCCAAACCCAGTTGGTTGAGGCAGGTGGCCACCTGTCCTGAGCCTGATTCTGGTTCTGGTTCTGCTGGAGGTTTTGTCATGTTAATAGGGAGTTTTTCCTCTCCACTGTCACCAATGTGCTGCTCAGGATGGGAGACTGTGATGAAGTGATTCCACACAATCTTTATTTTATTTATTGTTTTTTTGTTTTGTTTTGGGGTTTTTTTGTACAGTGCCCTGAGACGACGTTTGTTGTGACTTGGTGCTATATAAATAAACTGGATTAAATTTAATTATATATGAAATATGTACAGTATTACATCATGTACAGCCACAACTAATTTCTGTCAACAGTGGAAAGGAACATTTATTAAAAAATTATACTTCTGCTATTATATTTACTTTTTAAAGTCAGCTAAACATGTTCTCAGATTATTTGCTTCTATGTAACCAGAGAATGTTTAAAATTGTAACCTAGGCTCCTCTGTTTTTTGCCACCAACAGACAACTCTGTGAACTGCTCTAATGGAACTGGTCTGGTACATACAGACAATAGTCCCACAGAGGGAAGTGAAAACATTTGATGGGAGGCTGATTGCAGCCAGACAACTATTTGGTTATTTCCAGAATCCTCTACCTTCAAAAACAGATAAAACAGAATGACTTTTTTCAAATATGCAGTATTTTAAACTGTTGTATTGAAATGATTTGGAGTAATAAACCTAGGTATTACAACTACTACTAATAATGTTGATATTGTCCTGATGCATCTCAGTAATCCAGGTAAAATTTCAAAAGGAAAAAAGTTGTATAGGTCCTCTGGACGGGTTCTTCTTTAATGAAACGTTTCGTCTCTCCTCCAAGAGACTTCTTCAGTCTGAGAGTTTCAGGCAAAATTCAGGCTTTTCAGTCCTGCCTCCATGTGACTGATACTCACATCACATGGCTATCGTTGACACCTAATTAACACTTATTGTTAACAGGGGGTGGAGTTATACTGGCAATAGCAGCGCTGTAGGAGGGGGACAACTGAAAACGGAGGCCTCCACCTCTGTTTAATGATGGACGGTCTTTCTTCACAAAAATGGCTTCTTTTACTCCTCTCTCAAACCAACGTTCCTCCCTATCAAGAATGAGAACATCCTCATCTCTGAAAGAGTGACCGCTGGCCTGTAAATGAGTGAAAACTGCAGAGTTCTGGCCATTAGATGTAGCTCGTCTGTGTTGGGACATTCTTTTGAACAGTGGCTGCTTTGTTTCCCCGATGTATAACTGGTCGCAGTCCTCCTGGCACTTAACAGCATATACAATATTGCTCTGTTTGTGCCGGGGCACCGGATCTTTGGGGTGAACCAGCCTTTGCCATAATGTGTTTTGGGGTTTGAAAGCCACTGGGACATCATGTTTAGAAAATAAACGTCTCAGTTTCTCCGAAACACCCGCAACATACGGAATAACCACTGGTTTGGGTCTGGGTTTGGGGTCTTCATTTTCACCTGAAGGTTGCATGGAATCCTGTCTGTGTTGGATCCTGTCTTGGAGGAGAGACGAAACGTTTCATTAAAGAAGAACCCGTCCAGAGGACCTATACAATTTTTTTCCTTTTGAATGTTGATATTAATTTTATACATGAACAACCTAATTACTGTCAACTGCCCCTTATTACCCCACAACACCAGCTGGTCACCAAATATTGTTAATTCATCATAAATTCCCCTTTAATATGGAATATATGTTATACTCAAACACATTTTAAATTACTATACAAGGCACAAAAAATTAAATACAATATTTAACATGACTGGGTAAGTTAGTGCATTTCCATTACATTATTCACATATAATACAAGAAATTTAACCCCCAAAATCATCCATAAAGTATTAAACATGAGTAAATTTTGACTGACATTTTAAATGTACAACCACAAGAAGTTTCAATATTTCCTTGTATAAAACAAATAAAAATTATCCCCCCTTCCCTCCCGTTGTAAGTTACGGAGCCCGCGAAGGGACACAGGAGATTATTTTTCTTTTGTGTTCCCATGCAATAGTATTGCGTTCCCTCGCAAAAGTAGTTTATCACTGTTGTGCCTGCCAGTTTATTAGCAAACTCACATGTTCACCATTAGCGAGTTAGCCTACTGCTTTAATTCAGCTTCAGCATGATTATATCACACAACTACACATGGAAGTATGTCATATGCTGATATTTTAACACAGTGCAGCCAAAAAATACAAGTAATATAAGTAAAAGTCTGATTTAATTCAGTTCATATTCAAAACAAACTTTTGCGTGGGAACGCAAAACAATATTGCGAGGGAACGCAAAGGTATTGCGTGTGAATGCAAAAGGAAAATAAATCTCCCATGTCCCCTCGCGGGCTCCATAGTAAGTCATGCATAGTGAAGCATATAAACAGTAGCTGTTTACTCACCCGAGTCAGAAGAGAAAAAAAACAATGTAAAAAAGACTTGGACTTTTTTCTCCAGTCTTGAATGCATCACACTCTGGTACGTATGTATATATTATTTTTTTTTACCGTTATTTTACCAGGCAAATCCCAATGAGATCTCAGATCTCTTTTTCAAGGGCGGCCTGGGCCTGAAGGCAACCTATTGTACATGTTTTTGTGTTGTGGGGGAAACCGGAGTACCCGGAGAAAACCCACGCAAGCACGAGGAGAACATGCAAACTCCGCACAGAAAGACCCCAGGTCCGAACCGGGGATCGAACCCAGGACCTTCTTGCTGTGAGGCGTCGGTGCTAACCACTGAGCCGTCGTGCCGCCAAAATGTATATGTACCGATGTAAAACCTCCTTGGGCTGAAACAAGGAGTTTCTATAGAACAGCTGGAGTGTGCAGAAACCAGGTGACCATGTGATCGGCTGATGAAGCTAACGGCTAACACAAAACGGTCAAGAGTCTAGATTTACCATTACTGCATGTTGACAACAGAGCAGAAAAAAAGGACTGACGATGTAGAAATCATTAAAACTATTAATAATAATACTAACCCTATTATTATTAATATTTTATAGTTTATTTAATCTATCTAATGTTTCAAATAATGACAGAAAAGCTGTTTGTGTTATGGATTTGTTAACAGAAGATAAACAGGAAAACGTCTCATTTCACAACACAAGTCAGCAGATTTGATCTTATTTAGCTCAATGTGATCTGAGCAGAACATA
>NW_013952787.1:149964-151369 GCF_001266775.1 Austrofundulus limnaeus
TCCTATAACCAGAGAACATTTTCTAACTGTTGACTGGTAAATATAAATATTCTTATTTTTATGACAGTAAGAAGAAATATTAAATATACTTTATTACAGCTGAAGTCATCATTTTTCAACTAGCTAAAGTCTAAGTTACAGGCTGACTTCAGATCTGGTTTAGATTAATGGGCCTCATGCAAGAACATGTTCGTATTCTTATCCTAAATTTCTCTTACTTTTGTTCGTATGAAGGGTTCGTACGAACATCACGTCAGATTCAACAAACTCTTCTATCTTGAGGGAAAGTGTGTAAATGAGCTGAGTAAACATGATGAATTACACCTGTTCATATCCAGCTGCTCGTGCACGCTGAGAGGAAATTTACATGATTACCACCCCAAAAACACCATATAAGGATAAACGTTTCTTGCCCCACATACCAGAACGTGTCTATTCATAAGTGACATCGCAAAGTAGCTAAAAAAGAAGAACTTTACGAATTCGGAGATTGAAGTTCTGCTCTCGGAGATCCACAAAAAAAAGGTATTTTTTAGCAGCGTCAGGTTGGAATTAAAGAATCTGCTTTAAAGCCGAGGAATGAAATAACTACTGCTGTTAATGCTGTGTCTCCTGTGGGTCGTTACAGTCACAGAAATAAAAATCTAAATCATATTCATCTCTCTCTTTAGTCCTGCTCCAGTTTTTCTTTGGTCAAATCCAGTATTTTAATCAGTGTAAACAACTGTGTTACATAGTTTTCATTTATTCAGAGAAAGAGCGGTCGCGCACCGCTACCCCCCCCCACCACCACCACCACCACCACCCGCCCGGCCGTTCCAAGTGTCAGATGTGGTTCTGAAAAGACGCATTCTAAAATGTCTCCAAACTTCAACTAAAGCATGATTTCAGTTGTTTTTCAGTTTGAGATCTTCATATTGATATTTTAGTGTCATACAACAGCATTAAACGCCAATTTAATTTAGGCTAAACAATTTATGTTGTTAAAATCTAATTCCAGTTCAAACAGTATAGCCTCTTGTCAACATAATTATGGAGTGTGATTTATTTTCAACACAAAATATCTTCAAACTAATGAAATATGGAGTTATTGGTGAGAAAAATCCATCTAGATAACAGCAGACTGACTGCTGGTAAAATATACGACAGGTCTGGACCACTCGTGAATTTTGTTTGTATCTGAAGAAAATCTTAGAATACGAGAAAATTGGTGAATGCCACAAATTCTCCTAAATCACTTGTACGCACAATTTAAGAACAAATTTGTGCGTACGAACGGTTCTTGCATGAGGCCAAATGTTTTGTCTTGAAACCAAACAAACATATTTTTTCTGTCCATAATTGAGGTTGTTAGTTTTATGTCGCTGTTTTAAAACTTTTTAATTAGGTTTTGACTATTTTTTCT
>NW_013952787.1:152913-160000 GCF_001266775.1 Austrofundulus limnaeus
TCTGGTGAAAATTTCATGTCATTAGCACCTCTAGTAATATATTTACTGAGAAAAATGGTGACGTGTTCAATACTTATTTTACCCGCTGTAATTTGTGAAACAGATCCAGTTCAGCTTGCTGTTTATCTATTAGTTTCTATGGAGGCTGTGATGCCCTGTTTGGTCTTCTGCTCCTCCATGCTGTCACAGACGCTACCAGTGGACGGTATGGGCGGAGCTCAGTCTAATGTTCTCATTCAAGTCTATGGGCTGAAAAATCCTGAAGTCTGTCTGAAACGAGAGGTGTTTCATAACATGATAATTATATTTTTTATGCTTTTAAGCTAAAAAAAATAATGATTGTATTATACTTGAGGTTGTATTATACATGAATATATATGATACCTAATGCCCATGGGTCAGCTATCAACGCTACAGGCCACCTCTGTTCCTTAGTCAATTCTGAAAAGATAGATTCTCACAAATTGTAAATAGATTGTATTAATCGTTTAACTTCCCAGCCAACCAGGCAACTCAAGCATTTCACAACGCAGTCTGAGCCCTCATTTATTCATCTATACACATTCATACATACAATGTGAGCTAATAAGACCTACCAGCTTGTGTTCAGCATCAGCTCACAGTCCTATGTTTCATTAGAAGTTTATCACCACTACCTATAGCACTTGCTGCTGTGCATGCTAATCAATGTTATTTAATTATTGTAGTAAAGTCTGTGTCTACGCACTCAAGTCCCCTCTAAGTTATTACTGCAGCAGCTCTAACCTCCCATAAACTCTCACTCTGTCTCAAACACACACACACAAACACACACACACACACATCTCAACTCATGTTGAGTATAATGAAGCTTCAAACAGCCTGTTAGTTTAGCGAAGGAGCCAGCCCAGTGTGAGGCAGCTTATCGACTAGCTGTCAGAAAGTCATTTTCAGACGTAGCCATATGAATGGCCTTAAGGTTGCCCTCTCATCACAGTCTAGATCTGCATGTGCAACAAAGACACCACTACAGCTTAGTGCAAGGGTCAAGAGGAGGAATAACAACCTGCTGTCTTTTGGTGTCTGAAGCCACAGGAAGGAGCACATAAATTTTGTGGGCATATTGATGGGATGCTTTCCCAGTGTAATTTTTTTTAATCAACAACTTGAGAAATGAAGACTAATGTTCAAACTGCAGCTGTAAAGTCTCCATGTGGGTTTGTACCTTACTTTTGAGATGGATATTTGATGTTTTCTAATCAATATAAACAAAGAAAATGTGGTATTACACTGATTTTTATTCAATACCAATCCAAACCACATGGATTTAAAACATGGTCTCGGGTGCAGCTCAGGTTTTATCCAGCTTGCCTACGTATAAATGCAGAATATGCAACATAGACAAAGGGATAACGGGAAGAAGGCCAAATAGCGGACTATAATGAGGCACTTCAGATCAGTCAAAAGGCAAATATTTTGTTCTGAGATGCTTTAGAGATGCTATGGATACAACCCTATCTTTGAATCTTTATCTATAATGCCAAGCCCAGACTAGAATAAATTTTCTGCAATTTCCTATCACAAGAAAATCCTCAAAAAGGAGTCATAAAAATCAGGTGCTACTCCATTAAACACAAAGAAGAATAAATGTAAGATAGGTAGAGTATAAGGCCTTGTATTTCAGAAAGAAAAAGAAAAATTAAATGTCTGAATTCTCAAATGAGTAATGGGTGATGGGGCCTATCATTCAGGCCTTGTCCAGAACATGATCACCATCTCAAAAGCCGCCATGTTGGATAAAATAAAAAGGGTATCTTGTGACTTTTAACTTGCTCTGTATTTATGTACAGAGATGGTAACAGTTATCAAGGTTTTTCTTATGACCACCAGGTAGGTCTCCAAATAAATCAATGTAAATTAAAGATGAATGTAATTTCAGTTGATTTACTTAGTGCCAATTTCACAACAAAATTCAAATCAGAACAATATATACAATAACATAAAGAAGCTCAATCCCACATTCTGAGCAGTACAGAGGCAATTGTGGACATGACAAAACCTCCAGCAGAACCAGACTCAGGAAAAGAGGTCATCTAGCTTGACAGACTTGGATTTTAGAAGATAGAAAAGGGACACAAAAATCACAGAAGTGTTGGGCTATGTGTACATAGTTTCTATGGGACAAAAACAGAACACAAAGATAATGGCAGCAGTAATTACTACTACAGAGTAGTAAAGGTAAAGGCCAACACATTCCCACTCTCGACTCGTCACCATATTGACACTTGGTCAGGGACTGTCTGCGTTCAGTTTTGCCGCGTCAGGTACCCCCCTTGTATAAGTTAATCACACTCATGGCTTTTCCGGGTTGCGCCACTTTGGGTTGGGGGTCTGTTGTTAGATGAGGGATCAGGATTAATGGTTATTATTAGGTTCTGAGGTCAGGGATGTGATGTATATGGCTAATATAAGTTAAATTTAGGGTCTGGGACGGTTAGTTGTTGTGCATTTCCGACTCTTTTCAAAAATATGACAACGCGCTCCTCCTCCTCCTCTGTCTCATCTTGTTAATAACTGACAGGAGGAGGTTACCCGACACATCCAAAACTGGATGCAGACGGGACCTGACCAAGCTTCAATATGTGATGAGTTGGGAGTGAGAATGGGTTGTAAAGGCAGCAGAGTGAAAAACCGTGGTCAGTTTATATTTTAGAAATCTAAGCCTTATGTAGCATAACTGAAGGGATTGCTCAGGATAACTCAAACCAACCCTAATTATGACATTTATTTAAAAATAAAGTATTAAACCTGGTTTTAAACGTGGACAGGCTGTAAGCTTTACAGAAAAAACCCCAAAAGAAGCAAACTCTAAGAAAAATACATGAACTAATCTTTTGTGCATCATTCTCAACTTTCGACTAAATAAAAAGTTTGTTGGAAAAATATACGTTGTTCAAAATGGTATGTCCGAATAACCAGGATTCAACTGGGTTTCTTCAAAACTTTATTTTCAATCTTCCGACTCCAATCAGGTACATTCAGCGCTCAGCAGCACAGGCCTCAGCGTACAACCTCAGGAGCTCTGCTCTGAGCAGACACTCTGCTAAACACTGACAACTTCTTCCTACTATAATAATGAATTGAGCTTATAATGTTCATCCCTTCCTGGTTACACCCCAGAGGTGTTACCTTTTACGTCAGGCGTCAGAACGTCACTCAGTTTTGTTTAGGCTAAGAGAAAGAACACATGGTAACACACACAAACCAACTCTTATTCTGTTATGGCCTTAAAATGTAATGATCAGAAAGTATAAAATACAAAACTGAATCTAACATTCAATTAATCAGTTACAAAATTTCTTCAATCCCTCTCTTGACATATATAAATTATGTCAAAACTATAAGAAATTTTATAAAAACTTTATAAAGAGAAGTTATAACATCTGTTGNGGATATTTCTAAACATTTCCCAGCCCCAGACATTCATTTTTTAATCCTCCCAGACATAAAAATATTCATCATCAGGGATAAGACTCATAATGCTTTCTTTCCACTCTTGTTTCTTCTTCTCTGTCCATTTATTTTTATTCCTCATCCAAAGGTTCTGTAGCTTTGTGTGATGATCTGAACGCTCCTGTTCTCTTTTCACAGGGTCTTCAAAGCAGTCTCCGATCCTGTATACTTTTTTCTTGGATGTAGGTTTTACATTCTCATTCTCAGTTGATGGTTTGGGTTCCTCAGTTGAAGAAGTGGTCAGTTTTTCTTCAGTTGTTGGTTGGGGAAATCCATTTTCTGGTTCCTCTGTTTGTGATGCTGATGAATCCAGATGTTCTTCCAGTTCAGCAGCTTGAAGTAACTCACCTCTTTGTAGTTCTGGTTCTGCAGCAGTCTCCTTGTCAGCCACTTGCACGTTGTTTTCCATTGGTGTCTCAGTTTGCACCTGTTGTCCTTCAGCCTCGGGCGTAAGCTGATCACTCTCCTGTTGTTTGGTTTCAGCCGGAACTTGGTTCAGGAAATACTTCATGTTTGAAGCTAACAGCTCTGATCCATGTCAGTTCAAAGCCAGTCCATCAGACTTGAAGAGATGTTGTCTCTCCCAGAAGAGATCAAAGTTGTCCACATATCTCACAGAGTGGTCARCACAGGACTTTTCCAAAAAACCATTAAGAGCAAACAGTCTGCTGAACCTCTCAGCTCCTCCTCTTGCTGTGGGAAYGGGCCCACTGAGGAACACATCCATGTTGAGATTTTTAACTGCATTCAGCAACTGAATAAAATCCTTCTTCAGGATTTCTGACTGTCGATTCATTACTTCATCACTTCCTGTATGAATGATGAGCTTCTTCGGAGTTGGATACTCTGCTGTTATTTCCAGAATCTTCTCTGTGAGGTCAGACACTTTATCAGCAAAACTCAGAACTTTGACTTTTTTCTTGTTCCAGAAGCCTCTGATCTCATTCACCATTTTATCTGTGATGATCAGCATTTCTTGATGCTTGAAAGTCTCTTTTTGGACTTGCTTTGGCTTTGAGCTGAATCTGATCTCAGGTCCCTCTCTGAGATCAGCAGATGAACTTTGTTCAGACTCAGTTTCTTCCAGTGGTGTGAATCTGTTTTGAAGAAACACTGCCCCGTCTCCATTTCTCTGGCTGTTATCAGGTGTTTTGATTCCAGCCTGTCACTTTATTCTCCTTGCTGGTGGAGAAAAAGCATTTCTCTGTAACTCTGACCATTCGATGTCATCTAAAGCTGAATTCTTCCTGAGAGATTTTTTGGTCTGGCACAAAGAGAGTTCCATACAGCTTCACCCTCAGAAGCAGCTTCCATCTCCTCTCCATGTTGATCTCTCATCTCAGCCTTCTGACCCATTTGAACGCATGTTGAGTTCTCCAAAGCATTCATCTCTTCTAGACGATGAATCTTGAGCTCCAACACCGTCACCTTTTGGAGAAGCTGGCAGAAATCCTCTTTGGAAAAGAAAGGAGGCATCTTGAAGCTTCTCTCTCCTCACTCTCAGCAGCTGATGTTTCAAAAATCTTCTCAGGTTCTTCAAAAGCCAAAAATTCAAGATCATCCATCACGTCGGGGTCACCAAATTGTTGGAAAAATATGCGTTGTTCAAAAGGGTATGTCCGAATAAAAAGGATTCAGCTGGGTTTCTTCTTCAAAACTTTATTTTCAATCTTCTGACTCCAATCAGGTACATTCAGCGCTCAGCAGCACAGGCCTCAGCGTACAACCTTGGGCCAAATCAAAACAAACACGGGAGTTCTGCTCTGAGCAGACACTCTGCAAAACACTGACAACTTCTTCCTACTATAATAATGAATTGAGCTTATAATGTACAACACAACAGTCTCTACAACTTTTATTTATTATCTAGTTTTATTTCTAAACGCCTCACAAACTGTCCATACAGCTGTCGTGATGCATCTCAGTAATCCAGGTAGAAAAAATCAAAAGAAGTTTGTAGTTTATTTGGACAAGTTTTTCTTTAATGAAACATTTTGTCTTTCCTCCAAGAGATGTCTTCATATTACATATATACATACTTTACATACATACATACATACATACATACATACATACATACATACATACATACATACATACATACTGTGTATACATATGTACATACATACATACACATATACATACATACTTACTGTATATACATCCGTACTTATATACATACGTAATGTACACACCAGTCTGTGATGCATTCAAGACTGGACAAAACTCTGATTTTTGAGTGTTAACCACACCAGATACAAACATGTTGCTGCGTGACTGGCAGAGTGGTTGCTCTACAAGTGCTTTTATTTCTAAATTTATTCAATATTTTGGTGACTCTAATGAGTGAGAATAAAACTTCCTTACAAAATAGTAATGATAGCTTCTTTATTTTCAGGGGTGCTGAGTTCAAGTTTGGGATGCTTGAGCACTGCTAAAAAGGGCTAAAATTGCCACTGGGTATTGATTTATTAAATGTTTCAGCACTATTGTGGGTCTTTGTTTAGATCCTGATTAGTCCTGATTTTAACATGGACTCATCTCATTTAAGACTTTTGGTAGAGCAATTTAGACTTTTACTCTTTGTTCTATTAATAGATTCCTACCAAATAAACTTTGATAAATAGTTTTGTAGAAAAGTGTTTTAGTTTATTGTAACTAATATTTTCATTTCAGCAAACTAGTACAAATATTACAAATAACAAAAAAAATCTCAGTGTGAAATGCTTCCCCTAAAAATTAGATTTAGAGCTCCTTAATTATTCACTTTATACTAGACTCTATCAAAAACTTTTCCAGGCCTTGTCCTTGAAGTGGTGACTGTGTAGAGACTAAATGAGCTTGACAGTTCTTGTAAAAGGCATGTAATTAGGAAGATTTTGATTTCAGAGGCACAGGGTTAGATGATCGACCTGCAACCAGAGTGTTGCCGGTTTAAATCTCTGCCCGAGTGCATACTGTCATTACAGTATATCCCAGGACAAGACACTCAACCCAACTTCCCCATGTATAAATATGTTGGAGTGACTATAGGTGCAGGATGGCAGCCACATTTCCACCACTAAGTGTGACTGAGGAGTGAAGGAATAATCCATGAAATTTTAAAGCATCCTTGAGCGTCAAGAAAAGTGCTAAATTTGGAGTTATTGGGCCTCATGCAAGAACTGTTCGTACTAACAGATTTTTGTGGCATTGACCAATTTTTTTCGTATTCTAAGATTTTCTTCAGATACGAACAAAATTCACGAGTGGTCCAGACCTGTGGTATATTTTACGAGCAGTCAGTCTGCTGTAATCCAGACGGGTTTTTTATCATTAATAACTTTATATTTCATTAGTTTGAAGATAATTTGAGTTGAAAATAAATCACACTCTAGAATTATGTTGAAAAGAGGCTATTCTGATTGAATTAGAATTATGATTTTAAATATAATGCAGACTAACGACATAAATTGGTTAAATTACAATAAATTGGCTATTAATTTTGTTGTATGGCACTACAATATTAAGAAGAAGACAAATGAAGTTTTGAGACATTTTAAAATGATTTTTTTCAGAAACGCATCCAACACTTGACGGGGGGGGGGGGGGGGGG
>NW_013952787.1:160097-166676 GCF_001266775.1 Austrofundulus limnaeus
GGGGGGGGGGGGCTGTTCTTCTGAATAAATGAAAACTATGTACCACAGTTGTTTACACTGAAATTAAAAATATTTGACCAAAGAAGAACCAGAGCAGGACTACAGAGAGAAATAAATATGAATTACATTTTTATTTCTCGGACTTTACAATGCACTGGAGACACAACATTAACAGCAGTCATCATTTTATTCCTCGGGTTTAAAGCAGATCCTTTAATTCCACAGCTGACGCTGCAAAAATGACATTTTTTGTGGCTCTCCGAGAGCAGAACTTCAATCTCAGAGCTCATAGAGTTTTTCTTTTTTATTTTGCGATGTCACTTATGAATGGACACTTCCTGGTATGTGGGGCAGGAAACGTTTATCCTTATATGGTGTTTTTGGGGTGGTATTTATGCTAATCTCCTCTCCCCGTGCACAAGCACCTGATACACATTCATCAGTTTACGCAGCTCATTTACACACTTTTCCTGAAGTTAGAAGAGTTTGTTGAATCTGACGTGACATGTTCGTATGAACCCTTTGTACAAACAAAAGTAAGAGAAATTTAGGATAAGAATACGAACATGTTCTTGCATGAGGCCCATTGAATTTGACTTGATGGAATAAAAACAGCTGCACATTCACTGTTCTACAGTAGGGTGCGAAAGTTTGGGCAACCTTGTTAATTTTCCTGATTTTCCTTTATAAATCATTGATTGTTTGGTTAAAAAAATATCATTTAAATATATCATACGTATAGGGGATTAACACAGTGATATTTGAGAAGTGAAATTAAGTTTGAATTTTTTACAGAAAGTGGTAAAACAAAATTAGGGAAGGTGCATAAATTTGGGCACTGTTGTCATTTTATTGATTTCAAAACCTTTAGAACTAATTATTGGTACTCAAATTTGGTTTGATAAGTTCAGTGACCCTTGACCTCCATACACAGGTGACTCCAATTATGAGAAGGGGTTTTAAGGGAGGCATTTGTAAGTTTTTCTCCTCTTTGCATCTTCTCTGAAGAGTCGCAGCATGGGAGTCTCAAAACAACTTTCAAATGATCTGAAAACAAAGATTGTTCACCGTCATGGTTTAGGGGAAGGATACAAAAAGCTATCTCAGAGATTTCATCTTTCAGTCTCCACTGTGAGAAACATTGTGAGAAAATGGAGGACCCCAGGCACAGTTCAAGTGTAGGCTCCAAGTGGCAGACCAAGACAAATCTGGAATAAACAGAAGCRAAGGATGTTGAGAACAGTCAGAGTCAACCCACAGACCAGCACCAAAGACCTACAACATCATCTTGCTGCTGATGGAGTCACTGTGCATCGTTCAACTATTCAGCACACTTTACACAAGGACATGCTGTATGGGAGAGTGATGCAGAGGAAGCCTTTTCTCCTCCCACATCACAAACAGAACTGCTTGAGGTATGCTGAAGCACATTTGGACAAGCCAGCTTCATTTTGGAATAAGGTGCTGTGGACTGATGAAACTAAAATAGTTATTTGGACAGAACAAGGGCCGTTATGCATGGAGGAAAAAGAACATAGCACTCCAAGAAAAACACCTGCTACCTACAGTAACATTTGGTGGTGGTTCCATCATGCTGTGGGACTGTGTGGCCAGTACAGAGACTGGGAATCTTGTTAAAGTTGAGGGACGCATGGATTCCAACCAATATCAGCAGATTCTGGAGACCAGTGTCCAGGAATCAGTGACAAAGCTGAAGCTGCGCCGGGGCTGCGTCTTCCAACAAGACAACCACCCTAAACACTGCTCAAAATCTACCAAGGCCTTTCATGCAGAGGAACAAGTACAACGTTCTGGAATGGCCATCTCAGTCCCCAGACCTGAATATTATTGAAAATCTGTGGTGTCACTTAAAGAGAGCTGTCTGTGGTTGGAAACCATTAAACCTGAATGAACTAGAGATGTTTTGTAAAGAAGAATGGTCTAAAATACCTTCAGCCACAATCCAGACTCTCATTAGAAGCTATAGGAAGAGTCTAGAGGCTTTTATTTCTGTGAAAGGAGGATCTACTAAATATTGAGGTAAGGTTTTTTATGGTGCCCAAATTTATGCACCTATCTAATTTTGTTTAACCAATTATTGCACACTTTCTGTAAATCATATCAATTTTATTTCACTTCTCAATATCACGGTGTTTGTCCCCTATATGATGTTTCACTGATATATTTTATCCAAACAATCAATGATTTATAAAGGTAAATCAGGAAAATTAACAAAGCTGCCCAAACATTCGTACCCCACTGTACATTTCTGTTTTGCTTTCAGATCTCTAAACTACGGAGGAATAGGAGCTATCATTGGTCATGAGCTAACACATGGATATGATGACTGGGGTAAGAATGACAACCTCTCCTGTTATTAATCACTGCCCAAACATTTAATTTTTTTCCTCCATCCACATTAACCAATGGGTTGCTGGTTCGACCCCCATTTAATCCATCTCGGTCGTTGTGTCCTTGGGCAAAACACTTCACTGGTCTTGCCTGCTGGTGGTGGTCAGAGAGTCCTGTGGCGCCGGTGCCTGGCAGCCCCGCCTATGTCAGTGTGCCCTAGGGCAGCTGTGGCTATAATGTAGCTTACCATCATCAGTGTGTGAATGGGTGAATGTCTGTAGTGTAAAGCACTTTGGAATCTGTAAGATCTTGATAAAACACGACACGCGTTCAGGCCATTTACCATTTTTCTCATCAATTTAGACTGTGCCATTAAAAATATATTTTCTAAAATATGATTGTTTATTAAATGTAATATTTTAAACAAATGGAATGCAGATGTTATTTTGAGTCACAAACTGTAACTTTGATTTCCAGTCAAAACTGCTGCCTTGTGAGATTTATCATTGTTTAAGGACATTTCTTCAATCAAATACAGTTTAACGGGAAAATGTTGGATCGATAAGGCAATGCATTACAAGCTTATTTTTTTAATAGTTAAAATTTTCTATACAGTAATTATAGGTAGCAAAACAAAACTGTCTCCTTTACTTAACAAAAAGAGGAGCTAGGATATGCTTGGCAGTTCTTTAGACTGTGAAGGAAAGTTATAGCTTGTGTTGTCTTCATGCTAACATTCACCATTCCCCCTGCCCTTTTGCCCCTCATCTTAGTGATGAAATGGTTCATGTCCCTAGGGGGCCAGTACGACCGCCATGGCAACCTCAAACAGTGGTGGACTGAAGAGTCTTACAGAAAGTTCCAGAGAAAGGCTGAATGCATCGTCAAGCTCTACGATAACTTCACTGTGTATAACCAGAGGGTGGGCTTGCATAAACACAGTTCACATCTTTAGTTAAACACTGAATTTGCATAATAACCTTAGCATTCCCTCTAGACTGATATAAACTTTGTACTCCCTGTAACATAAATTCTGTATCCAGAATAATGTGGCTAATCTGTGTCTTATTATTTTTGCATGGACAACACTAGATTCTACTCTGTGGATTTCTGTGGTTTTTGGTAAACTTTTAGCTATATAATATACACTCACCAGCCACTTCGTGAGGTACACCTTGCTAGTACCAGGTTAGACTCCCTTTTGCCTTCAGAACTGCCTCAATTCTTCGTGGCATAGATTCAACAAGGTACTGGAAGCATTCCCCAGAGAGTCTGGTCCATATTGACATGATGGCATCACACAGTTGCTTCAGATTTGTTGGCTGCACATCCATGATGCAAATCTTCTGTTGCACCATATCCTAAAGATTGAGATCTGGTGAATGTGGAGCCATTCAAGTGCAGTGAACTCATTGTCGTGTTCAAGAAACCAGTCTGAGATGATTCACGCTTTATGACGTGGTGTGTTATCCTGCTGGAAGTACTTATCAGAAGATGGGTACCCTGTGGTCGTAAAGGGATGGACATGGTCAGCAACAATACTCAGGTAGGCTGTGGCATTGATGCAATGCTAATATGGTTCTGATGGACCTAAAGTGTGCCAGGAAAATATCCCCTACACCACTGCACCATCACCAGCAGCCTGAACCGTTGATACAAGGCAGGATGGATCCATGCTTTCATGTTGTTCAATCTTTTATTGTCCAGTTTTGATGAGCCTGTGTGAAATGTAGTTTCAGTTTCCTGTTCTTAGCTGACAGAAGTAATACCTGGTGTGGTCTTCTGCTGCTGAAGCCCATCTGCCTCAAAGTTCGACGTACTGTGCGTTCAGAGATGCTCTTCTGCCTACCTCGGTTGTAACGGGTGGTTATTTGAGTCACTGTTGCCTTTCTATCAGCTCAAACCAGTCTGGCCATTCTCCTCTGACCTCTGGCATCAACAAGACATTTGCGCCCACAGACCTGCCGCTCACTGGATATTTTGGATATATCTCTTTTTCGGACCATTCTCTGTAAACCCTAGAGATGGTTGTGGGTGAAAATCCCAGTAGATCAGCAGTTTCTGAAATACTCAGACCAGCCTGTCATGCACCAACAACCATGCCACATTCAGAGTCGCTTAAATCACATTACTTCATTCTGATGCTCGGTTTGAACTGCAGCAGATCACTTTGGTCATGTCTAAATGCCTAAATACATTGAGTTGCTGCCATGTGATTGGCTGATTCCACATAAAGAGCAGTTGGACAGGTGCACCTAATAAAGTGGCCGGTGAGTATATAATAAAACCTGAATTAGATGATGAAGGCAATATTCTTTTAACTGCTCTGTTTACACTTGAATCTTGCTAAGGTTCAAGTCTAAAGAAATTCTTTATCCTACTGTACTTTAACAGTTATATTTTTAATCTATCCTCCCAGTTTAGAAGTGCATTAGTAACTTGCTGTACATTAGTTTTAATAGATGTGATGTCCTTTAGGGTATTTTAGTGATTTGTTTACTTGGTAAATACAATAAGCTTTAGTTTTTATGGTAAGAGTTTGAAGAGGGGATCAATAAAAGACTTATTCTGTTAAGTAAATATGAAGTTAAAACCAGGGTTATAATAGTTTTGGATTTTTCATTATAGTTTAGTTTTATTTCGTTGTGACTTTTTTCTTTTAATTCAGTTAGTTTTTATTAGTTTTTACAGTGGATTTGCTAGTTTTTATTAGTTACTATTGATTGTTTAATGCTTAGTTTTATTTTAGTTTAGTTTAGTTTTTATTAGTTCTAGTATTGGTTTTTTTTATAGTTTGAAAAAAAATATTTGCCAATGCATCCTCAAGCTTGTGATGTTCCTGTGAGTTAACTAAGCAGCTAAGTTAACCAGCAGCTATTTGGTCGCTAGTTAAAGCAGTCCATTATAGTGACACCTTCCTAAAATAATTGTGTAACTCAATTTTGCAAACAAAGGACTTGGGCGATCATTTTAGGACGATGACATATTTGTCTCCAACCCGGTGCTTCTTGTTTTTCACAGGAGCTACTGAGAGAAGCTAGCGTGTCAAGATAGTCATAGTTAGCCATCTTGTGTGAGCTTGATTCATGCAGTTTTTCCCTTGAGAAATATTCCAACTATTTTATCTCCTGTTTCCACTACAAGACACTTGATTTTATTTTTCTTGCAGTCATATTCAAAGAAATCCCAAAGTGGACTTTGCTGCTTTCTCCCAACTTCTGTTGTCATCATTTAGCAGACGATGCTGAGCAGCAGACTGTAAACAAGTGTTGTTACAGAACATGAGGTGCTGTAAGCTGTCCACAGCTGTGAAACTTCTCAATTAAAAAATTAAAATAAATCCACACAGCTCAAAATAAATTGACAAACACTAAAACTAAGGATATTCTATCTATAATTTCAGCTAGTTTTAGTTTGTTTTGTAAAAAGATTATGCAGTTAAGTTATCGTTTTTTCATTTTATTACAGTTTTTATTTATTTTAGTTAACTAAAATGTTTTTTCACTGTCAGTTTTCATTTTTTTATTACTTTTAGTTAACTATAATAACCCTGTTTAAAACAGTGTACCAGCTCATTTTATCTTAGTTTAGCTTATTTTAGAACAAACTCTGCACAATTTCAGGAATTAACAGTGTCCATGCAAAAAAAATAACCTGACTTGTTAGCCATTGTTAACAAGACATGACTTTGCCATAGTCTGTTGTAAAAATTAAATAATGGAGCTTTAGTGGTCCTTTTCTCAGGCACACATCTTGTCAGTCTTAGCTAAGGTAATTTGGCTCCAGCTAATGCACACATCAGACAGGTTTACCAATAAAAAATACAAAAGAACATGTGTTGTTTCAAAATATCTGCATTTTGAGAATAATCATTATGCAAATAATAGTAATATTTTATAGCATAAGGCTCCTGCCAGACGACAAAGAGAACTTAATCCTGCAACTCTGTTAAAAGCCTTGTGTGGTTCCTAAAACTTTCATCTTCCTGTAGGTGAATGGCCGTCTGACACTGGGTGAAAACATAGCAGACATGGGAGGACTAAAGTTATCATACTATGTAAGTAGAAACTAATAAAGTCATTGTTCAGTTTTTTTATAAAGCTTTGAAAAAACAAAAATGATACTGTATATAACAATATGTGCAGCTCAGTTCAGATAACGAAACTCATATATCACAACTGATTTATTCAAGCCTGCCCACACAGTGCCGGCTATGTAATATTCTAA
>NW_013952787.1:167083-181531 GCF_001266775.1 Austrofundulus limnaeus
ACACATAAACTGTATATACACATCCTTGACCATTGCATTTTCTTGAACTGTAAAATATCTTAAACACTGCATAATTAATTTTAACACTGAGAATATCTACAGTCATCACTGAAGAGAACTCTGTTTTGTGAATGCAGATACAAAAGAATGTAAGATCATTAATATAATTTCCTTTTAGTCTATCTTCAAACAATAAATAAAGCTAAGTAAACAATAAATAAACTACAATAAATAAAATTAGCTTCACATCAGAGTTTCTTTTGAAGAAACCAAGCTACTCTTCATCTGATTTAGGATTACGATTTAGATTTCTGTCATTATTCACCACTTTTTTTTTACTTCCAGGCATATCAGAAATGGGTGAGGGAAAATGGTCCAGAGAGACCCCTGCCTGTCCTGAAATACACTCATGAACAGCTGCTCTTCATTGCTTTTGCACAGGTACTGAAGCCTCTCTAAAGCTCTGTCTTTCATTATATTTACATATTAAATCATTTTAGCTGCTATTCTCAATTGGAACTGGATCATGGAGGGCAGACAGACACTGTATGACACCCACAATATCTCATGGATGAAGTAACTGTTGAGAATACAAGTGTTTTGATGACAGTTCAGTGTCTCCAAGCACAGGACCACCCTTGATCCTTCTAACTATTAGGAGCCATCATTGAAATACAATGGTTTTATTGAAATTCATAGCCTAATGTCTCAGTGGCAAAATCTAGAAACACTTTAGAATGCAAAGTGGCGTGTTTAAGCCCATTTTTTATGACTCTTCCCTCAGGGAGGTGTTATGAAAATCAGGAATGTGTGCTTACATTCATTTGAAATGTCATCTTCGTGTGTGAATAAAAAGCTTGAGGCAATTCAACCACCTCAACCAAAATTAATTCGGCCCTCAAACCTGCACAGCAGGCCGGCAAACGTGCTTTTTATACATAATGATTCATTTAGAGTTCAACTTCTTTAAAACAAATGATAAAAATCTTACAATCAAGTATTCATTGATTAAGTATTTTTTTTCTTTTTGTTCATCTAAGTGTCCAAAATGTCCAGCTCTGAAATGACATCTCACACTCTAGTGAACCATTACCATGTACGCATGTTGGCTGGTGCTTCTCCTGTCCTGTGTGTTCTAGTTTCCAGTTGTTTTTTCTACCAGTTTTACATACATGTCATTCCCTTTGGACATTCACCTGTATAGTAAGCCTCAAAAATTTTCAATTTTCGCAAAAAAAACACATACTCACATGCGCACGGTGGGTGGGGTGCAGGCGGAGAGTGGATTGGAAGCTGGTTATTTGCTTTTTTTTTACGTCCTACAAGCTCTGATGTTAAATAAATTTTACACTGAGTTTTCGAAAAAAAAAACTGTAAAACAAAAAAATCTGTGAGATTGCTCTATATGTGCGTACACCTGCAAAATGAGGGAAAATCTGTGTAAAATTACGTAACATGACATGTATGGTTTTATAAATGCGCTTACGTGTGTACGTGTTTTTATTGCTCTGTCATTGGTTTTCTTTAAAAGTTTGGGCTATTACATCAGTATTTTTACAAGTTTAGCTTGTTTTTATTTAGCCTAACTGAGGACAAAGACTGCAAATCAGCCGTAACTTAAAAAAAAAAGCAAAGAGTGCATAATTTATTATGTACTATACATGCTCTTATTAAATAATCATGAACAAAATGAATGAACGATTTGTGGCAGCTGTGGCTGAGTGGTTCTATTTCCCCACTGTTAAGTCACATGTTGAAGCATCTCTAGGCAAGACACTGAAACCCCACTGGCTCTGATGTGTCCCATCAGAGTGTGATTTAAAGCACTGATTAGTCTCTATAGAATGATCTGTCTGGGTTAGATTTGTAGAGAGACTTAGTAGAGTGCTGTGTGGATGGGTAAATGAGGACACAGATTGTATAAAGCACTTTGAGTATCCTGGTTGGATGTAGGGGTATATACTGCAAGTCCAGTCCATTTACCAGATGTCCCTTTTGTCATCTTTTGTAGTGGCCATTTATTAGGGGTGCACCAATAAATCGACAAATTTTCTTAATTTTGAATGATCGGCCAATATACAGATAAGATCGGTGGAAAATATCTGCATCTCATACACCTCCACAGGTCTGGAAATCAGCCACTGTCTCCTTTTGCACTGCTGTGAGTGCTACCTAATATCCAGTTAAAATAAGTTTGTATTGTTTCAAGAGAATTCATTGTTTTTCAGTAAAATATGGTTGGAACATTGAAGGTGCATCTGACAGTTTCAGTTATTTAATTGACCAAAATTGGAACCAGTATTTAAGAATTTTTTAATCATCAGTGATCAGTCAGAAAACTGCCATCGGTGCACCCCCTATCATTTATGATACAGATTAATTACTTTAGACAATAAAGTTCTAACATTCATTGAAGACAAAGCAATTCATACCATGCTGTTTGTCATGTTTCATGCCAAACTTTAATACTAAGATCAAATTACAGTACGTAGAGAATTATTGCTGTTTTGGTCAAACCTTGAAAGAAATGTGTACAATTTCATACGAGAATGCCATCCTCAAACTGGTGTTGACTCTCAGCTTCTAGCACAAAAATTTGAGGTCAACATTTGTAAAACTGAATGAGTTTTAGCCGTTCCTTGTGTTAGATATGCGTGAATAGCTGTGGTGGCCATTTTGATTTGGGTTAACTCTAAAGGTTAATCAATCGTAGATACAACCCCTGGCAAAAAGTATGGGATCACCAGTCGTGGATGAGCACTCATTCAGACATTTCATTCTGTAAAACAAACTCAGATCATGATAGAATAATAAGGTCATTCCAAAGTGCAACTTGTTGGCTTTCAGGAACACTCAAAGAAAAAGAGAAAACATTGTGGAAGTCAGTGAATGTTACTTTTATTGACCAAGCACAGGGAAAAAATATGGAATCACTCAATTCTGAGGAAAAAAATATGGAATCACTCAATTCTGAGGAAAAGAGTATGGAATCATGAAAAACAGACAAACAAAAGACCATTCAAAAAACATCACTAGTATTTAGTTGCACCACCTTTGGCTTTTATAATGACTTGCAGTCTCTGAGGCATGGACTTGATGAGTGACAAACAGTATTCTTCATCAATTTGGTGCCAACTCTCTTTGATAGCAGTTGCCAGATCAGCTTTGCAGGTTGGAGCCTTCTTGTGGACCATTTTTTTCAATTTCCACCACAGGTTTTCAACTGGGTTGAGATCTGTACTATTTGCAGGCCATGACATTGACTGAATGTGTCTTTTTCCAAGGAATGCCTTCACTGTTTTTGCCCTATGGCACGATGCATTGTTATCTTGGAAAATTATTTCATCACCTCCAAACATCTGTTCAATTGAAGGGATGAGAAAACTGTCCAAAATGTCAATGCAAACTTGTGCATTGATAGAAGAATGAGCCACAGTCATCTCCTCAGTGCCTTTGCCTGACATGCAGCCCCATATCATCAAGGACTGTGGACATTTAGTTGTTTTCTTCAGGCAGTCCTCTTCATAAATCTCACTGGAACGGCACCAAACAAAAGTTGCAGCATCATCACCTTGTCCAATGCAGATTCTTGACTCATCACTGAAGAKAACTTTCATCCAGTCATCCACAGTCCATGATTGCCTCTCCTTAGCCCATTGCAGTCTTGTTCTTTTTTTAGGTGTCAATGATGGTTTATTTTTAGATTTCCTGCATTGAAATCCCACTTCCTTTAGGAGATTTCTTATGGTTCAGTCACAAACATTGGCTCCAGCTTCCTCCCATTTATGCTACATCTGTTTAGTTGTACTTTTTCGGTTTTCAAGACAAATGGCCTTAAGTTGTTTGTCTTGACTCTTTGATGTCTTTCTTGGTCTACCAGTATGCTTGGCTTTAACAACCATTCCATGCTGTTTGTATTTGGTCCATATCTTTTCATATCGTTTTTAAAACATAAAACATTTACTGATCATCTGAGTTTTCAATTGTGGCTCCGATTTTAGTGATCATTTATTTTTCTTAATTTATTATTATTATTATTATTATTATTATTATTATTTGTTGCTTCTTTTTATTACAAATTTTGATGACATTGTGCAATGCATCACTACCAACAGTGTTAGCACTATTCTCAGTCAAGTTCACATTTTGGTGTATAATTTGAATCTTTTACTACAAAGCTAATATTATTTGAACACAACGGTACACTTAACTGATGAAAGTAAAATCATTAAAGACTAGGCTTAGTAAAAAGACTTACTCTAAACATTATTGAAAGACTGTTCTTTACTACTGGCTAATACTAGTGTTGTAGTACCTGAGACCAGTCTTAAGACCACTTTATGATGGCCTTGGTCTTGTCTCAAAATCAACCACATTTGTCTTGGTCTCAGACATTGAGCACTCACTAATATAGCCAGAACAATGCCCAATTTATTTGTTAACGTCTTTGCTATCATTGGATGTAAAATGTACTGATTCAAATCCAAACTCATTACTATTTATGTATTTTTGTCACTGCTGTCACCAATGCCTACTCCCTTTCACCAGCATGCGGCACTCCAAGAGAGTGAGCAGTGGTTGTCTGGGAGCGGAAGAAGATGTCTGCAAAATGTTTGCTAGTTTGGCTGCATAAATCATACAGAATATATTTGTGAAACAACATCCAGAAGAAACCATGCAACGTTTAGGGACATCGTTAAACTTTTATCGTGACTAACGTTAGCTAATGTTAGCAATCTGCTTCTGTAGCAAAATTCTTTACTCGGCCCTCAAACGAAGAGATATTGTCAATATTAGCTAAACCAGTGTTTTTCAGTCCTGGTCCTCAAGGTACACTGCCCTGCATGTTTTAGACGTTTCTCTGCATCAACACAGCAGATTTCAGTTGATAACTTATTAACAGGTTTTGCAGTCATCTGAATCAGGTGTGTTAAAGCAGGGAAACTTCTAAAACATGCAGGGCCAAATCAATAATCAAAGAGAAAGAAATAGAAATATGGCAGAAAAAAATGGAACGAGGTTAAAAAAAGGAAGGAAATCATATAAAATACAAAACTCAGTAAAAATACAGAAGTTAATAGAAAGAAATCGAAGACAAGATGCAATCATGATGAGACTAAGAGTATAGGGTATTCCTATTTAAATGACTTTTTATATTTAATAGGAAAAGGAGTGATGGTAAATGTGAGAGTTGTGGAAGAAAAGAAAGTGTGGAACATGTCCTGATGACGTGTACAAAGTACACAGCAGAAAGAGAGGATGAGGGAAAAAGTAAGAGGTAGGGAGAGAGTGAAGTTTAAAAGGGATATTGGGAACAGAAGGGGATAAGGAGGAAATATGCAAAATAAGGAACGCATTATTTTTACTTTTACACAATGCAAAGTTAAAATATAGAATTTAAGTGGAGTCATGAGGCTACACACTCATGCACAGTAGGTGGCGGTATGCAACTAAAACTTGTTTGCGATCCGCCATTAAATTAAAAGAAGAAGAAGAACATGCAGGGCAGTGTGCCTTGAGGACCAGGGTTGGGAACCACTGAGCTAAACATTAAATTAGCCACATGTTTACAGAATACTCTTTCAGGGAACTAGTTTCTGGTTTTTATTATTTCGTTTTTCTGGTCTTGGTCTTGAAGAGTCTCGCTCTCCCTGGGTCTTGGTCTCAACATGGTCCAAGCCCTAATAGTCTTGGTCTGGAGTTAGGTGGTCTTGACTACACTAGCTGATACAGAGGGAAATACATTCCCTGCATAGAGGGAGAGGAACAATATTCAGTTTAACTTCATCCGGTTTGAGTCACAGTTGTGTTGATCTTGTGTTTTCAGAACTGGTGTATGAAGAGAAGATCTCAGTCCATCTACCTGCAGCTTCTGACTGACAAACATGCACCAGAGCACTACAGGTACACAGCAACCACACATAACTGCACTTTGAACATTTTCAGTCTTCTTCACATCACTGTTTGCTTTTTATTTATTTATTTTTTCTTGCAGGGTAATTGGCAGCGTGTCCCAGTTTGATGAGTTTGCTCGTGTTTTCCACTGTCCCAAAGGTTCCCCAATGAACCCCGTGGATAAATGCTCTGTTTGGTGACCTCTCTCACTGTGTCCGGCCTGATGACCCACAGTTTTTAAGCTCTGACTGAAACAGATCCTTCTTCTCGTACATTGCATCATTCACCACAGCCAACAAAATGATAGCGTATTAACACATTTCCCTGCAGACAAACATCAATTTTATAACTAAAGGTTACGACCACAGTTTGTGTACATACATCATGTGATTACAAATATTTTTCTAATTTTAACATTTATTTTGAAATCATCTATTTTTCTATTTAGCAAATATCTTAGACATGCAAAGCTCATTAGTTTTATTTAAGAACCATGTTTTTTTTATTTCTTTAAAAAACTGCAAATAAAGGTTCCTCCTTGTATCGCAGAAAAATACTCAGTTTAAAGAGAACAGGGATCAGTAGCAGCTGCTGTGGCAAAGTTGTGTTCTCGCTCGTCTGTGTTGGACTTTGGTTTGTGTTGCAGCGCTGCACTCCTGTGGCCACAGAGAGCAACGGTCAGTGTTCAAACCGTCTTTGACTGTTGTGATGTCTGCCTGCATTGGTCTCTCCTAACTGTGAGTGTTTGTACGATTTCTAAAGATTTGTCAACTTTTGAATAAGAAACGGTAGCAGGATTCTGGGTGTTTTTATAAGGATTTGTAGCAAAGTGCAGCACCACATGAACCGTTTGCCTTTTCATCCACTCTTCAAACTGCAATGACACAAAAGCTGGTAGATCTTTTTTAAATGAAAAGAAAAAACAAAATAAATTGTTTTTCTTGTCATTGGAATACAAAACATGACAAACTCATTTGAAAGTCCTCGGACACCTGAAAAACATCTGCAGAGGGTTTCAAAAACTGTACATGCTTTTTGATGATGTTCCTACTTTGTTGCCTTACAGTGTGTAGTTTAAATAGATTTCTAATGTGGTTTAAAGTAATGTTTTTAGAAAAATACTTCAGAATAATTAAGGTAAATTAGAGAAAATATATGTTTTAAATAAAAAAATGGTGTGTATGGACATGCATTCAACCCCGAACCTCCAATGTATCACCACTTTTAGCAGCACTTCTCTGCCTCCATCTAACTGCTGGAGGTTTTGTCTATTTTTTATGAAAAAAAAACTGCTGAAGCTAATTTAAATTGATTGGGTTTATGGATGTTTAACCGGTGTGGAGTGCTGCTTCAGCACTGTGTCTGGGGTCAATGTCCTGCTGGAAGCTCTTTGTCCCACGCTCACATCTCTGGGATGCTCAAGTGTTACTGTCGTGGAAATTTATTTAACCAAAACAGAAACACGTGGTCCAAGAATAAAAAGTACTCCATGAATGGTCAGTTAGGATTTATTGCAATTGCAAGACACACATCATGTCACACAGGGAAGTGTATATATATATATATATATGGAGTATGTGCCCTGAGGCAGTATCAAACACACACATTTATACAGTATGTTATCCAAACAGACAAACATCTTTCCTGGCGCTGAAACTGGGCCAAGGAGAGAATGATGTTTGATAAACAGTAATAAGTATGATTACTTCTAAACAGATATTGTCCTTGTTATGGAGCACTTTATCTGAAACAGAAGATAAAGAGTGAAATAATAAAACACGATGACATTTTAAGGTAAGCAAAAGAGGTCACTGACGGTTGGCCTGAGAGGAATGTAGGACATTAAAGGAGAAGTTATTTTTCCAAGACGGTTACTTTAAATGTTTGTTATGTATTTTGTTCCATTCACCTTCCCTCCATCTCTGACCAGATTCTAAAAACATCCCCACAGCATGATGGCTCCACCACCATGCCTCACTGTACAGATGGTGTTCTCAGCATGATGAGAGGTGCTCAGTGAGGTTTCTTTGATGGTCTAAAAGTTAGACTTTGGTTTTATTTGACCTCAGCACTTCTTTCCTTATGCTTAGGAAAGAAATTCCAAACAGTCCAGCTTTTTTTGTCCTTTTTTTTGTTTTGTTTTTTTACCACGCTTCCATGAAGCCCAGATCTCTGCAGTCCATATTGGTTTTGTGGACAGATACTACCATCTCTTCAGTAGAGCTACCAGCTCCATCCAGGTTGTCTTCGTCCCCATTGATTAGTGTCCTCCCTACACCCAGAGTTTTGTTAAACCTTTTGGCTTGTCTGTGGTGGCAGCATGTTTTCATGAAGAACCTGTGGGGAGAGTTCTTTGGTTTTCATGTTGTCTTTTACTCAGTGGTAGCCCTACTTATATGAAGGTATTTTTTGTTTTGTTTTTATCAGTTTTTATTGTTTTCCTGTTTCTCTTTATTATTATTATTCAACTTATTATTCCGTCTTCTTCAACGTCGCCACGCTACTCCTCCTGCATACTTTGTCCTACAGCTGCCATTGTCATTTCTATCTGTAAAGGTCCTGTGCCAAATGATTGCTATGACTTCTGTTGTCTGTACAACTTGTAGTTTTTGAAATATTAATGTTTAAACTTTATTCCAAAAATTCATATAATTGGAGTCAATGCGGCCTTGTAATGGTCCAATACTGCCTCATGCTGGACTCAACTTGGTACTGCTCCATACTTTAAGTTCATTCTGCAAGTCCAATGCTGCAGGCAAAGCCATGCTGCAATGACATGCTACGTGGCAATGCACACTTGTTTTTACATTTTAAAAACTCATGCCTAGTTATTATTATTATTCAAACAAAAACGTAGTTTCAGTCAAAAAATTCAATCAAGAAAATGTTCAACCAAACAAAAAAGCTATTTCAATAAAAGAAATTATATCAAACGTTTTTTTTTAATTGTTTTACAAAACAGAACCTTTTATTCATGTGTCAGAAATCTTTGGTTGAAACTCAGACTTTTGGTTGATGCTCAAAGGTTTTGGTTGAACTCAAAAAAGTTTTGAACTCAGAACATGAGCATCGGGGCGGGGCCAAAGGATGAACTACTGGAAGACGTGTCCCTATTGGTTAGTGTGAACGGAAGCGATTTCCTGGTGCACCTGCTTCGAATCAAATTAAACATTAAATGACTTTATCAGGGGTTATCACATTGTGTGCAGACTGTCCCTCCTCTACCTCCTAGTAGGTTGGAAGGCAGTGATCAATCATCTGTATGTCTGATAAGATGCATTCAGGTGCAGGAGCTTGGGCTCCTCCCCCGGGACGCAGAGCTCAAGCAACAGGCCCGACTCACTGTCCTTTGACCAGGGACAGCAGCCGATCTGAGATCTGAGTTTGAGATTCAACCAAAGATTTCTGACATGAGAAAAAAGTTTCTTTTTTGCAAAACTTTTTGATTGAATTATTATTATTATTTTATTATTATTATTATCCTTTTTTTGTTTGTTGAAATTGTTTTATTTGGTTGAAGTTATTTTTTGATTGAATTTTTTTATTGAAACTACATTTTTGTTTGATTAAATAATAAAAAACTAAATTACCTTCACATAATTAGAGGTTTTTAACCGGTGTTGATTCTGAGTTATAACAGGTGTGGATAATTTAATCTAATAACACTTAGACTACTCTTTTTTTAACAAATGATGGCGTTTCTGAAGTTTATAGTTGAGTTGACACATATGCACTCATCACGTTTTGGTTTTGTGCTTTTAAAACAATTTTTCCTGATTTATTTTCATGAATCTGGAGTATATCCATTAATGAATTGTTTTTAATAAAGCAAAAAATCCAAATAAATTCCCGGTTGTAAAGCAACAAAATGGAAATATTACCAAGAGGAAGAAATGTTTTTGCAACCCACTGCATGAATAAATGATGAACTTCATGTGATCTCACAAACAGGAATTACCTGGGAGGATGAGATCCAGTCATTACCACCTAACCCCATACATCATGATGGTGAAACATACATTTGTACACAGTGATACTCAAATATTACTTTTGTATAAAGAACTTTGTTGTAACAAAAGAAACTCTTTGTACAGTGGAGTGTATTGGATGTTCTGGTTGTTGAAGTGAGTGCATGTCTCCACCCTGACCAGTATTACCTTCTGAGTGACAAACATGGGAGATCACACACATACCTCACTGTACAGTTGTTAGTTTCCATGTGGCTGCTATCCCTTCCCTCTCTGCTGGTTACTGTTTAATGTTTTAATAAATACAAAGAATCCCTGTTTGTGTTCAGGTGTCTGGTTTTCAGTGTTGTGTTTTTGGCCATGGTCTCCCAGGCTTGGACCCTCAGTGGGAACTCATGAAATGACAGCGTTGGATATTAAAGGCCCACCACTCTCTGCCTCTAATAACGGTAGAATGTAGCACAAATCAGCACAGCGTGTTCAGCTTAATACAGATGTGCAAACCCAGAACAAGATGGCTGTTATTGAAAACATAATCCTACAATCACATGTTGTGTTAAGTAAATTACTGACAAACATTAGAATCTAATGTTTCTAATGATTAGAAGTTATCATTTAACTAAATGATGTGTTTCAACTTTAGAATTAAAAATGAGAACAGACCAGAGTTGTTATAGTTAACTAAAACTAAATAATGAAAAGTGAAATTGAAAAAAACATTTTAGTTAACTAAAATAAATAAAAATGAAAAAAAACAATAACTAAAACTGTATAATTTTTTTACAAAACTAAAACTAACTAATTATAATTAGAATATCCTTATAGTTTTAGAGTATGTCAGTTTATCTTGAGCTGTGTGAACTGATTGAACAAATATTTGTTTGTTTGTTTGTTTGTTTGTTTGTTTCAAATAGAGTAGTTTCACATTAGCTGTGGGCAGCGGCACCTCATGGTCCATAACTTTTACAAGATGGCACAAAATGGCTAACAATGACTATCTTGACATGCTTCTCTCAGTAGCTCCTGTGAAAAACAAGCAACATATAATGAAAAATCCAAAACTGTTATAACCTTGGAACAGACTAGAGAAACACCTAATTTATTTGAGTGTAATACAAGAAATTTAACCCCAAAAATCGTTCATAAAGTGGGAGGGGAGTGTGGGGTGGGGTGGGGGGAATTATACATGAACACAGGAGTCTGCAGCGTTGCATCAGACCATGCCCACTTTTTTTTATTAAACAACAAAGAACACACAAAATAATAGAATGTACAAACAATAAGGCGTATTTCAAACAAACAAACTTGCATAWAAGAGAAAAGGATGGGTGCAAATAAAGATAAGAAGTTTAAAAATAAGAAGGAACAAAAAAAGCCTAGGGTTTAGATGTTAAATCACACTGTTCAATTAAAGGGCACAGATTGTGGGCATGTTCAGTATGCATCACTTTAAGAGAATTGCAGTACAAAATAAAGTCATTGTGAAAATGATAGAAATGTGGTTTAACCTTAAGATATTTAGCTTTATGGATGAAAAATTTCCCCAGAATGATAATAGTGTTGATGAGAAAGTCACTGTTGTTATTGTCCATAATAAGTCCATAAATTATATTGTTTTCAGAGAACATTTGGAGACTGGGAACTTTGGGAAATAACCAGTCAAACATATCAGACCTCAGACCATGCCCACACAACTGTGTCTCCCTAAATAATGTGTCACCACCAGAGGGCGCTCCGCAAAGGCTGAAAAATTCTGAAGTCAGTCTGAAATGATTTGTGGCTTATAACATGATTAGATTTTTTTATGCTTTTTAAGCTCAAAAATTGTGATTGTAATATAGTTGAGATCGTATGAATAAATACGGTAGGTCTGAAAATAAGACAAAGACAGCATAAAATGAGCAGCAGCACATGGCGTAGTGGAAAGAGCACTGAACATTCTCAAGTAAAAGTACAATTATTCTGGTGAAGTTTTCTTCATGTACAAGTAAAGTTCTGTAAATTCTACTCAAAAAAGTAAAAAGTATGGTAAGAAAACATTTTATTTGGGTATAAGTTACCTTATTACTGTTTTACAGTAACAAAAAGAGAAAAATATTCAAACAAGCTCTTAAATTAAATGAAAAGATTTTAATATGCAAATTACAAAATAAAACATGTCCACGTGATATTTAAAACAAATACAGAGAATAAATTGTCATTTTTGTGCAGACCATTTCACAGTGCTCAACTTGTTCAGTAATAAAATATGTTGAATAAACCAAGAAACAGCTGGCAGGAAAAACATTTATTTTAGCTGCCCTGCTCTAAATTATGATTACAGTGTATTCTTGTAGCTGCAATGACACAAAGAACAGAAAACACATGACTTTTAAAACAGTGGAAGGTATAAATAAGTCAAACATGTATTAAAAGTAGTTCAGGTGTCATGAAGTTCTGATACCTCGTTTCTACACAAGCTGTGTAAGATTTTCCTTCTTGCAAAGAACTGGACCCAGAATCAGAAATGCTTTGATACAAACTGACTCTATGACAGTTCAAACTGAGGCTGAAAAATTACATATTAAAGAAGACACTGGAAATGTAAACAAAAATAAAAAATCACAGAATAAGAAACTTAGAAAATGAAAATACAGTGTAAGTTTAGCCACAGTTGATAGTCAGTCTCTTCTGTCTTTGACCTCCTCCAGTCATAAAGAACAACACAGATGTGGCACCCTTTAAGGATGCTAAATGAAGTTTTTTTGTGTGTGTGAAGGTCTGCTGGAATCTGTGTTTACTGTTTTGCAAAAAGGTGGAGAAAATGAGTTAATCCAATGAGAAATGGTTAACACATACAAGAGGTGACTTCTGCTCTGCTGAAATCAGAGTTGTAAATTAAGTACAAATACTTTGTTGCTGTACTTAAGTAGAATTTTTGGGTATCTGTACTTTACTTGAGTAATTATTTTTCAGCCTACTTTTTACGTCTACTCCTTTCATTTTCACACAATTATCTGTACTTTCTACTCCTTACATTTTTTTAAAAAGACAAGAAGTAGAAAGTCGTTACTTTTATTTCATTTTTGCTTGTTTTCATTCCAACTTGTTATTGTATAAAATAAAAACTATCCATACAAACTGTGCCTCCTAGATAGAGTGAATTTAACTGTGGTTGAATGAGAAGTATAAATATATAAAACTCTGATAGTGTATTAGTTTGTACACAAACAAATCATGTCACACTCCAGCAGGACAGAATCATTCAAATMAAAGGACTGTACTTAAGAAGTATTTGTATTTCATGAATTATATTCTTACATTTGGCTGCAGCCCTCAGATAGATTTTCATTTTGGGGAAAAGCTTTGTGCAGCCTTGATATATGTATATAAACTGAAACAGCTGGACTAGTGCATCCTAAATTTAACATCCATTCATTCTTTTAATACAACAGTCATTTCTGCAGTTTTTGGGGAGGTCACCTCCTAATAAATGTCCTTACAGAAAATCTAACTGCTCATTTTAAATCAATACTTTTACTTTACTTAAGTACAAAAAAGATACTTTAAGACTTTTACTCAAGCAATATTCCTAAATGAGACTTTAACTTTTACCAAAGTAATTTTTTGGTAATATACTTGTACTTTTACTGAAGTATCACTTTGTGGTACTTTACACAACACTGGCTGAAATAGTGATGATTAACTAAGATCCCAGTTTCTCCAAGTCAAAGCAGCCAAGAAAAACTGTGAAATCGTGTTCCAGGCTCCAGTAGATGGCAGTGATGAGTTTCCTGTAGTTTGACAACCGTCAAAAAGGTAAGAGAAGAAGACGGTTGCTATGAGAACGTCAACGCTCGTGTCTCTGTTAGCTATAGCCTATTATTAGCATTTGTTTGTTAGTTTGACGATTGGGGTTTACGCGATAAATACAGTCGAAGAGACACCAAACAACAAGCAGGTTTAAGGTACGACGTTTGTACAAGTATGTTATCTATTATTTATAACCGTTATTCAATACGTAGAAATAATAATTATAATAAAAAAACTGAAGCTAAGCGGTGAAGTCACTACGTCCAGGTGATATTAGCTGGCATCATCATGTGTCCGAAAACTAACCGGTCGAATGAGGTGGAGGAAATATTCAGGCTTTAGTTTTTAGAAAGATGTACGATCAGAGCAGTGAGTGTCAGCCTGCCTCAGGAGGTCAGCTCGCTGCTCGTCAGTGACTTTAACTAACAATCAGTTGTCAGACAGCTTGGCACGTCCACCATGGACGGGAGGGTAAACTGGTCAAAACACAACAAACGAGCTATTTACCACAGTATACTTTCCACACCACACTATGTAAGTAAGTAAAGTTTTATTTATAAAGCGCCTGTCATAGAAATAGATCCACAAGGTGCTGTACAGTCATAAAAAAAATTAACAATGTAAACTGTAATAAAACATCAAACATATTAGGGTTGGGCATAATCGTATTGTGTGCAATTAATCGTCAGAAAAACATTAATCGATTAGTTTTTGGCACTTGATGATTAATACAGCAGGTAAAATAAGTATTGAACACGTCACCATTTTTCTCAGTAAATTTATTACTAGAGGT
>NW_013952787.1:183648-187473 GCF_001266775.1 Austrofundulus limnaeus
GGTCTGGACCAAAGGACTTTCCTGGTCTGAATACACCCTTAAAGTATCTGATATGTTTTGTACTTAAGTATCAAAAGTAAATTTCTGACACAAAATCTACTTAAGTATTAAAAGTAAAAGTACTGAGTAAAAGTGAGCAGTTAGATTTTCCAAAATGACATTTATTGGGAGGTGACTTCTCCAAAAATTTTTTATTTCTAACGGCGTGCAGCTGTGATGGACTGTGTACAAAGTAATACGGTGTCAAAATGGCATATATTTATACTTCTCATCCGACCACAGTTAAATTCACTCTATCAGGAGACACTATTTATCAGGATAGTATTTTTTAAGTAATAACAACTCAGTATAAAATAGGAGTAATGACTTTCTACTTCTTACCTTTTAAAAAATGTAGTGAGTAGAAAGTACAGATAATTGTGTAAAAATGTAATGAGTAAAAGTAAAAAGTATGCTGAAAAATAATTACTCAAGTAAAGTACAGATAACCAAAATTTCTACTTAAGTACATTAACAAAATATTTGTACTTTGTTACTTTAAAACTCTGTATGTATTTCACATAAGTACAGAAGCAATGTAGTGTAATACGACATTTTACACTTTCCAGGTATAGATCAATAATTTTTCATACTTTACTTTTTCTCATGAGTCCATCATTGAAAAACAAATATTTAAAGCATGTTTGTGGTTTATTGCTTCATTATGAAGCAGAATCTGCAAATCAGGGAAAACCTGAAAAAAAAAAACGTATTTCAGACAGGCAAATCTCAGGTAATTTGAACACTGATCTGTTGATTAAAAGGTGGTCTTTTTGAGAGTTTATGTGTAATAATGCTAGTATTCTAGTATCATTAGGTCTGTGTTTTTGCTTTACTACATGTAACCCTAACCTACTCATTTGTAACCCCTGGTTTATCTTTGTTAAAGTACTGCTACAGTAAATCCTTTGGCTGTAATATAAAATGCTGTTTCAGGTTGGTTGTGTCAGGAAGGTTATCCAATAACAAGTGACAAATCCTTTGTGCAGATTCACTCGCTGTTGCAAGTCCTGCAGAAGGGTGCAGCCAAAAGAACCACAGCTGTGAGAACAACATTCTTACTTATGTATGATCTTTATAACTTCTGTTTCCATTGGTTTTACAGGAACCATGGCAAGCCAGAGGCCACCTACCAACATCAGCAGGCCAATGAGTCGTGGATCTGTGGTCCTTGGAAGACCTCCAACAGGGCTCCGACCTCCTCCTACTGCCATTCGTGTTTCACCAGGGGTAAGGCCGCAGCAGCACAGATTTCGGGCTTGATACACGGGAGGCGACGTCGCTCGCTCTCCATTCATTTCCTATGGAGCCTGTGCGGTGAGGCGACAATCGCTTGCCCTCCAGCCAAGCAACCCGTGAAAATAGTGCATGTGAAATTTCGCGTTCGTACACGTAGACGTGCACATGTGAGCTTRCGACGCGACATATGAAAGTTGAAAAATGTTCAAATTTTGTCGCTGTCGCTTAGCGTACAACCAGTCAGCGAGGGTTTCATTGACTGACCAATGAGAGGAGAGTATGCTACACACTGCAGTTAGCTAACACTTTCACCAAGTGATTACTAAAAAAGACAGCTTTGTGGGAATTTGCTGGTGCCAGGGTGAAGTTATCGGGTAAGTTTGTCCTCATAAAACTGTATCTTGGTGTGTGTTTGTTTTTCAATATCATTAGCATCGCAAGATTTGTTTAGTTTACACGTCCGTAATGCACACACCCCCCTTTTTTGTGAACCACCAATAACCTTTACAAGAGGCAGTAGAAGAACCGCTCAAATTTCGTGAAGACAAGCGACCTGAGAGCGCGATTCGCAACACTGCAATCTTATGAAAAGCTAGCAGTGCCAAATCTATGTGGACAATACGTGTCAATTTGACACGTATTGTCACGTGTATTTGGCACCGCCCGCTTTCCATACAATCGCTATCGCGTCCCGTGTTCCACCCTGGCTGCGATGACAGCCGTCAATCGCTGTAGTTTGTCGCTCCCCGTGTGTCGAGCCCTTAATGAGTTATGTTGGTTTTGGTTTCTGCATGGGTTGTTTTATGAAAATGTTAAATATTTGTACAAATATTTGGAAATAGAGCAACTAAAAAAGTAAGAGCTTCTTATTTTCCGTCCATTTTCTTCCTCTTATCCGGGGTCGGGTCTCGGGGCAGCAGCTTCAGAAGGGAGCCCCAGACCTCCCTCTCCCCAACCACTTGGACCAGCTCCTCTGGGGGAATCCCAAGGTGTTCCCAGACCAGCTGAGAAACATCGTCCCTCCAGCGTGTCCTGGGTCTTCCTCTGGGTCTCCTCCCAGTGGGATGTGCCTGTAACACCTCACCAGAGAGGAGTCCAGACGCATCCTAACCAGATGAACCACCTCAACTGGCTCCTCTCGACGTGGAGGAGCAGCGGCTCTACTCTAAGTCCCTCCTGGATGACCGAGCTTCTCACCCTGTCTCTAAGGGAGAGCCCAGCCACCCTGCAGAGGAAACTCATTTCAGCCGCTTGTATCTGTGATTTCATTGTTTTGGTCACTATCCAAAGCTCGTGACCATAGATGAGGGTAGGAACTTAGACCGACCAGTAAATCGAGAGACGGATTGGTGCAGCAACCACATCACTGCAATAAATTTTATTATTTTATTAACTTTGACTGAGTTTGGCCTTTGACATCATAATTCTTCTCCCCTGTTGTTTAATTTGACACGTATTGTTTATAAAAACACATTGATCAGATATCTTATGAGTGTATTTCTCAATAAAACATTTCATTTCACATGCAGCATAAAATGTTTAGATGTTGTTCAGGTGGAAAACAGATTATATTTTTAACATTTTGCCCAGATTGACAAGTAGGAGCTCCAACACGAAGAAACTGATTTATGTATTTTTATTCCAGATGGTTCCAGGTACCAGTGGTACTAGAGGTGGTATCGCCATCCCTGCAGTTTTGTCTGCTCCGATCAGAGTAACTGACAGGCCGGTCACCCAGCAGGGTCTCAGTGGAATGAAGACTGGCATGAAAGGTACTTTTAAAGTTTTCAGCAAATTTTGCTTGCAACATCTAACTTGTAGTTAAAATAATGTTGCATCATACAGTCACTTTATAAGCATTTACATGCATCTCCTACTCTGTCTTACTCTACAACCACCTTTTGCCATTGTTCCCCTCACGGAAGGACCCCAGAGACAGATTCTGGATAAGTCCTACTACCTGGGTCTTCTTAGGTAACACATGCAGAGCCTAACAATATTACAAGCTGTCTTTGCAGTAAATGTGACCCATCACATCGAAACGAGGATTAAGTCTAAAAGTGGTGTATGGAGAAAAAGGCAAATATAGTGTTTTGACTAAAATGTTTAAAAAATTTGCATTTTGTCAAAATATAATGAATAAAAGCCTTATCAGTGTATCATTTGAATGAACTGTCTGAAATATAATCATAAAACAAAAATTTGAAGCACTTTTTTAACAGTAGCAACAAAAAAACTGATTTTGAGGAAAAACGTCATAATATTTTGAGATTTTCCCTGTGAGCTAACAAAGTTTTGTTTCTTTTCAGCTGGGAAATCTCAATATTCAAATATAATTTGAGGTTTCCTCTTTATAAGGACATCAAAAATTCCTCATTAAAATGACATAAAATTAGGATTCAGACCAAATGTTTATGTATTATTGTAACCAACAAGACAAATTAAGTCATTTATATGGATTTAATTATGATATCAGAATGATCCAGGTATCAAAATGTAGCTTTTAAAGACAAGAATCTGAAAATGTAATTAGGTCATTTTGACCAA
>NW_013952787.1:187946-201340 GCF_001266775.1 Austrofundulus limnaeus
TATGCTATGCCATGCTATGCTATGCCATGCTATGCTATGCTATGCTATGCTATGCTATGCCATGCTATGCTATGCTATGCTATGCTATGCTATGCTATGCTATGCTATGCCATGATATGAAATGATATGCTATCATATGACTATGCTAATCTATTCTGTGCTATAAGATATGTTATGCCATGCTATGATATGTTTTTAGTGTTGTTATTAAAGTATAATGTGAAAACATATTTGCATCATAAATATAAACATAAAATGTATTTTTGTATAAAAATGTGAATGCTAATGTTGACTTTGTTGTTAGGAGTAAAATGAATGAGTTGACCACGGAGACCAGCAAACTTCACAAAGAGATTGAGAACTACAACCAGGAGAACTCTGTCTACCTTTCTTATGACAAGAAGTAAGTAGTTTTTTTGTTCAATAATGAGTCTTTATGTTGGTTAAAATATAAAGGATGACAATTAGAGAATTGCACATTTTACCACATCTAAAAATGTGCTCATTACTAAACCTTTCCTGCCTTGTTTTCACTGCAGAGCTGAGAGCCTGGCTTCAGAGATTAAGGATCTGCAAGGCCAACTTGCTGACTACAACATGGTGAGCTGTTGTAGTTTGGTAGATGTAGTCAAACAGTCAGGAAGAAACAAAATCTATCTTCTTTCAGTTGTAGAGTTTTATGAACGAGGACATAATAAACATCATCTAGGTCTTATGTTTATAAATTTTCTTAAACTAACCTGAAGTATAGAGAAACACACAACAGATTCCACCATGTCATTATTTATTAAACTAAAACAAAGCAAAGTGAAAGAGTTGTGTGTGGAAAAACTAAGTACAACTTGGCTGCTTACATAAGATTTAGGCTAATCTACTGCACCTAATGAACTGATTATCAGACCTTATGTGAGTATCAGACACCACTGGATCGGTCATGCTGATAATTTTGACTTTAATTTTTCATGTTTGTGTGAAATGTATTTTCAGCTGGTGGACAAACTCAACACTAACACAGAGATGGAGGAAATGATTAATGACTACCACTTGGTGAATATGTCCTATAAATAATGTTAAAGTGGTTCAATGCAAGCTGAGCAGTTAATTACAAATATATTAACCACTTCCTCTCAGTGTTATCAGTATTGTTTATCTCCTCTCAGATCAAAGCACAGAATGACAGCGAAGCACAAAGTATTGACAGGATCTTCACTGAGAGACAAGAGTAAGTATTGTTCAGTTTATCACACTAGGTTTTACCAACCAGTCAAATGACTGGTGACCAAAAGTGACCATTACTGAGCTTGGCCAGAGAAAATTCTATCTGAAAAACAAAAATCCCTTTTTTATTTCTGGTCTGTAGACATGCTAAAGCTGAGCAGGAATCAAAACAAATGTTTTTCCCAGTCCTTGATTGCATCATAGGTTACATCACTAGGATTATATTGTTGGTGTGGACCCCAGGAAGAATAGTCTGCTATCATGGAGATTAATTCTTTATATAAATAAATAATATCACAGCTTTCACTAATTTGGACTAATAAAAGAAAATCTTTGTAGAAGTTCTCACTGAGTGAGACCACTCAGAGTTAGCAGTTTGTGATCTTTGTAAGGTGATAAATTAAAGTCAAGAAGTACGTGAGATTTACAGTACAGGGCTTTAAAAACCAATGTTTCTTTATTATCATACTGCAAGACATTTGTTTATTACAATTCCTTAGCTACACCTTATTTAGCCTTACTTAGTCATTATTAAGTAGTTAGTTAACATAGAAAACACAATTAACTCAGGAGGATTTATATTAAAAAAGCTAAAAAATAAAAACACTTTTATTCCAGTATCATTTATATATTATTCCTGCACATTTTGGAGCATTTTGGAACAGTTAGGCAAATGAAAGATTTCCAAGGTGGCACTGCTTCATCATCGGTTATGTATTCTCCAAGTGGAGCACAGAGTAGATGAAGTAGCAGTAATATTCTTTACTGAATGCTCTCTGGCATCTGTTCTTGGTGTCTCTCATCTGTGCCCTCAGTGTATTGCTCATGCCTTCCTGACACTCGTGAAATAGGAATTCTAAACTCTGTCTGCTGTCCTGCATGCTTGGTCTGCAGGAGGGAGGAGGAAATCAGGGCAGTTGAAGAGGAGATTAGGAGGGAAAGGTGGGCTGCCGAAGAAGTCATCCAGGCAATGCCTGCTGCAGATCAGAAGAGGTATTTCAGTATGACAACAGAAAATGAAGAACTGCTGCAGGTGCGTGGGCTTGGTTTGACTCTAATGGTGATAAAAAAAATTGAATATAGTTTAATGTATTTTTTTTTTTTTGCTTTACTTTTTGCTTTGTTTTGTTTTATATGTTGTTAGGAACTAACTGTCCTTCAGGAAGAGCTGGACATTCTAGTAACCAAGAAGAAAGACTATGAAGCAGTAAGTTCTTTAAGGGCTAAGTTAACGTGTGAAAACAGGCATGAATGAGAGGACAATAAAGACAAAATAAAAAATGAAATCAATACAGCTTTGTTTTTTTTTTAATCCAGGAGCTGTCCCACTCACAGACTAAACAGTTAGTAGTCCGTCTTCATGACGTTCTGTCAGAACTGGAAGCAAATCGTGATTCCTTGGAGGCAGAGCTGAAGAGCAAGGATTCCCCCAAAGAAGAGAGAGAGAAGCTGCTTAAGCAGGTAAAGTCCCAATCAGAAAGACACGACACAAAACACAAGATTGAAAAGGTTTTACGTCATTGCTAAACTTGAAAAAGTACAGTCTGCAGTTTTTAAAGTGGGAAAATACGGAACGCACATGATCCGAAACTACCTCATTTGTCTTGATGTACACCACAAAGTACATTTTTTAAATCTGAAAAATGTATTAGAAATGCAGACATTTTGTTTGTAAGCTCTCCCAGTGAACAATGACCCAGCTGAACTTTGAATCGTCTTGGAGAAAACTTTGTGAGAGCACTCGTCAGTAGAGCACCGAGACCACGACAGTGTTCAAATATTCATTTAGAGACAACAGAAACTACAAATAACTGGAAAATATAGTCCAATAATGCAAGGATGGGAAAGAGGAAAGTCACACAGAAACAAAGGTGCCCTCTGGGCCGTCAGCGTATTTCCAGAAATGAATTACAGATTAGTCCTCACCTCCACATACAGTAGCTGTGCTTTGATGACTTTTAAATATCTTTGTTACTGATTCTCATCTTTGACACAAATACATAAATCGAGAAATTCCAAGTGATTTAAAGGGTCAATATTGTGTGTTTCTCAGGCAAATATTTAAATACTATACCATAATAAAGTATCTATGTCACCTTTAGCTGTTATTAAAATACTGTTTTTATGTTTAAATAGAAAATAAACTTATCTTCTCATCACTTCCTCTTCTAAACSCCTTGAAATTGGCCTCTGTCTCTTTAAGAACCACCTTCCGCTTCTGTCCCACCCATTTCAATGCGGGACGGGGGGGGGGGGGGCTTCTGTGCGAGTGTGCTATGATGCAGTTTACTTGGCATCTGAAAATACATTTCCTCAAAGGTATTTTGAATCTGAAAAGAGCTGAGTGAGAACTAAATGTTGAGAAATTATGTTTAGCAGACAGCTAAGTTTCACTTTCGCTTTCACCCGGGAGCCTGCAGAGTCATGGGCAGGGTAGGTGGGGAGGGAGGGGTGAGGGGGTGCGCTCTGCCATGAGGAAGTTTGGCTTAAAGACACGTCCCAGAGGTGTTTCTGGTCCCCACCTGTCGTTTTGCTCCTCAGCATGGCTTCATAAAAACACTGCAGGATTTCTCAAACATGCATGAATGAGTCAGAGCAAGGCTTTGGACATGTTTTTTTATGAGAGTATAACATTATAACATGATATCAAACTCAAAAAGTTGGTTTTACATGATATTGCCCCTTTAACTGCTTAGTCGTGTTAACTGGATGTTCTGTATGAAAGTCTTGCTTTGTTCCCAGGTAAAGGAGGACAATCAGGAAATAGCCAGCATGGAGAGACAGTATGTATTCTTACTGTTAACTGTTTGTTACTGTGAAGCTCAGATGTGTCTGTGAAATGATGGCTTCTGTGTGCCCACTCAGGCTTACTGAGGTCATGGACAGGAGGAAACAAGTCATGGAGGAAATTCAACACCTCGAGCAGGACTCCGAGGCAACGCAAGGTACCGATTTTCTCTTCTCTGTTTTTAAACAATTATTTGAGCATTTAGCTGCATCTTTATAAACCTCCCTTTTTTGTCATGTTAGCTTCATATCCCTGCTTTCACATCTGCTTAGTTATAGTTCTAAAGTCATGGGAAAAATGTTCATCCTCTTTCAGTTTTAGGGTTTTACGTCTCACAACATAAAATGAGCTTGTAAAAAACTCTTAAGTGATGAGGTTTTCTCTTAGCAACCCTTGAAACGAGCCTTACCTGTTCAGCCTTTTTCAACTTGTCTTGTTATAACTTTTAACCTTTGATCTGCTAGCTGAGGCCTTTAGAATCTGAGATGTTTCTCTTGGGTTTTTTTTTTACATTTTCTCTGTGCATGGCACAGCCCAACCTTGGGCTGAGGTTTCCCTGCCACTTCCTGGTAAAGTCACTCATTGCAAATGATGAAATACTGTAAAACATTTTAAAATAGCTGTTTTGAACTCTGTCAAATGTTAATCAAAATACTTCAGTAGTTTTACCAGAAATGTTGTACAATTCTGAAAAGCATTCAAGGATTTGATCAACAAATCTCAGCATAAATACAGTAGACTATGTACTAATATATTAAAACTGATCCATAGATCCATTGTTGACCTGTTTTCAGTCACTTTGGCTGTTTCCATAGATAAACAAGCACACAGCTGGCAGCTCTTCTCACGTTTTCATTTCAACTCTCTGATTAAGGACATGAAGCATCCAAACAAGAAAAGAATTGTTTGGATTTTGTTTTTTACTTTATGAAGTTTTTTACAGGTTTTCGTGTCGTTGGAAGAAGTAACTTTCAATATTTCCCACCTGTGAACAATTGTTTTAATGTAGAAAAATGTTTTTTTTTTCCACATTGATGGACAGCAAAACTTGTACAAGACTGGTTGTTGTTCCATTCTGTAATAGGTGGAAATTTAAATAATTTTAGGGCCTAGTAAGTTCCAGATAATTTTCATTATTATACTGTATGTGTGTTTACTATGAAAAACCCTTAAGTGAGTCGGTGGATTTTCTTTTTCTTATGATCCCAAGATAATTCATATAATTTTGCTTCAGCTGAAACATCAGCCAGCACTTTGATTGTGATTTATTAAATAACTGCCTTTTTTGTGTTTTTATAAGGGGAGTGTCAGCAGAAATACAAGGAGTTGAAAAAGAAAGAGGAAGAAATCGACCGTGAGTACAAGTAAAACAATACAATGATGAATGAAAGTTATCTCCACGCATACATGTAATCAGTATGTGCAGTACAGCAGCTGATATCTGAGTTTCATTTTAAAGTTTAGCTGCTTTTCTTCAGCAAATCCCACAAAAAGGCATGAAAGGATTGAGATGTGAAGAATTAGGAACCTTGAAGTCTTTCTGATCAAAACATTTCATCATACATTTTAAAACTTTTTTTTTTGGTACTATATTTTGCAGAATTGTGCCAGTAGCACACATTCCTATATTTAGTTTTGGTGCAAATTAAAACAGAGTGTTTACATTCATTTCAGGCTAAAAGTCAAGCATGTGCATAAACATATAATTTTGCAATAACTGACATTTATTAAAGAATACGTCTTTATGTCTGAGAAAAAAACTATGAACTAGTGTTATGATACCAAACTTTCAAACTTGATCTTGATTTTAAAGAAAATAGTCAGTACAGTTTGAATACTGTCATGAGAAAACTAATAACTAAAAGCCTAAAAAAACATAAATAAATGTTTTTCCTGTACAACTCTGGTGCTCATAAATAAAACTTTGTAAGAGCATGAGATAATTGTTTCTGCCAAGTCAAGCTTGTAAGTAAAATAGAAGCCATTCTGCAATAACTTGATGTCACAGGGAAGTTGATGCACAACACTTTTTTTTGTGGATGGTGCCAACCAGCGCTCACAGTGCACACCTCCACCAAGACCTAGAGGATGTAAATGAGAGCGTGCAGTCGCTGAGCTGTGATTGGTGGAACAAAGTAGGGTTGCACCGATAAATCAGCTGGCCGATTTATCAGCACCAGTTTCCCATATTTTGAGAGATCGGAGTCCGGCTGATACTTTAGATAAGATCAGTGGAAAAGATCGACTTCTCTACCTCCACAAAGATCTGAAAATCAGCCACTGTCCCCTTTTTTTCTCTGCTGTGAGCACTACCTAATGTCCAGTTAAACATGTTTGTGTTGTTTCAGTTTTTATCAATAAAATAAAATTAGAACATTGAAGATATATTGTGACCCAACACTTGACAGTGTCAGTTTTTTAAAAAAATTTGCCAAAATTGGACTCAACAGGTCAGACTTTTCAAAGATCTGTGATTGGCCAGGAAACTGCAATCGGTGCACCCCCGGAACAAAGTTGTGCTGGATGCTGATTGGCTGTCATAACATGCCATCATCTCTATTCATAGTATGAGATTGTCACTAAAAAAGCACCCTCCGACTCTGTTTTAAATTTGTTTCTGTTTGTGCCAGAACACAGCCAGATCGCCACCAAAATTGAATTATTTGTTCTTTGTGACAACCCCAAAATGCCCTGAAAATTTTATGAAAATTGATCCATAACTTTAAGTAATCCTTTGTAGAGACAGATGGACAGAAAGCAAACCTACGGTACAGAAACATAGCCTCCTTGGCAGAGGTAATTAGATGAGCTGTTTCAGGGTTTCTGCAGGGCATTAAAAAGCATTACCTTTGAATCTTAATTACATTAATACAGTGGTTTGCAAAAGTATTCATACCCCTTGAACTTTTCCATATTTTGTCACATTACAACCACAAACATAAATATATTTCACTGGAATTTAATGTGAAAGACCAACACAAAGTGGTATACAATTGTGAAGTGGAAGCAAAATTTTACATGAATCAAAACATTTTTTACAAATAAAAAACTGAAAAGTGCGATGTGCAAAATTATTCAGCCCCCCTGAGTCAATACTTTGTGGAGCCACCTTTTGCTGCACTTACAGCTGCAAGTCTTTTAGGGTATGTCTCCACCAGCTTTGCACATCTAGTGACTGCAATTCTTGCCCATTCCTCCTTGCAAAACAGCTCAAGCTCAGTCAGATTGGATGGAGAGCGTTTGTGAACAGCAGTTTTGAGATCTTGCCACAAATTCTCAATTGGGTTTAGGTCTGGACTTTGACTGGGCCATTCTAACACATGAATATTCTTTTTTTTAAACCACTCCATTGTAGCTTTGGCTTTATGTTTAGGGTCGTTGTCCTGCTGGAAGGTGAACCTCCGCCCCAGTCTCAAATCTTTTGCTGACTCCAACAGGTTTTCTTCCAAGATTGCCCTGTATTTGGCTCCATCCATCTTCCCATCAACTTTGACCAACTTCCCGGTCCCTGCTGAAGAGAAGCACCCCCAGAGCATGATGCTGCCACCACCATATTTGACAGTGGGGATGGTGTTTTCAGAGTGATGTGCAGTGTTCTTTCTCCGCCACACATAGCGTTTTGCATTGTGGCCAAAAAGTTCAATTTTGGTCTCGTCTGACCAAAGCACCTTCTTCCACATGTTTGCTGTGTCCTCAACATGGCTTCTGGCAAACTGCAAACGGGACTTCTTATGGTTTTCTTTTAACAATGGCTTTCTCCTTGCCACTCTTCCATAAAGACCACATTTGTGTAGTGCACGACTAATTGTTGTCCTGTGGACAGTTTCCCCCACCTGAGCTGTGGCTCTCTGCATTTCATCCAGAGTCACCATGGGCCTCTTGGCTGCCTCTCTGATCAGTGATCTCCTTGTTCGGCCTGTAAGTTTAGGTGGACGGCCTTGTCTTGGCAGGTTTACTGTGGTGCCATACTCTTTCCATTTCCGGATGATGGATTGAACAGTGCTCCGTGAGATGTTCAAAGCTTGGGAAATCTTTTTATAACCTAAGCCTGCTTTAAACTTCTCCAAAACCATATTCCTAACCTGTCTGGTGTGTTCTTTGGACTTCATGATGCTGTTTGCTCCCCAATATTCTCTTAACCAACATCTGAGGCCGTCACGGAGCAGCTGTATTTGTACTGAGATTAGATTACACACAGGTGGACCCTTTTGAGTCATTAGCAGTCATCAGGCAACTTCTGAATGCAATTGGTTGCACTAGGGAAAAGGGGGCTGAATACTTTTGCACGTCGYACTTTTCAGTTTTTTATTTGTAAAAAATGTTTTGATTCATGTAAAATTTTGCTTCCACTTCACAATTGTATACCACTTTGTGTTGGTCTTTCACATTAAATTCCAGTGAAATATATTTATGTTTGTGGTTGTAATGTGACAAAATATGGAAAAGTTCAAGGGGTATGAATACTTTTGCAAACCACTGTATCTTTAGATGTTTAAAGAAAAATAAGGTGTGATGAGTGATTTAGAAAATTGGTCAATATACTTATTAAGACAATACATGTGCTGTGGTTACTAAACTTTTTCTGATGGGCCTCCCTCAGAGAATGGAAGTTGTCTGTGCACCCACAAACCCCAGAACAAAAGTGTAACAATGGATCAAGTGCCAGGTTTAGAGGGTGGATCAGATCCAGAATGCAGACAGACATGAGGACTTCATGAAAACAACAATGAACTTTATTATAGCAAAACAAAAAGGCTGCAGCGGCAGCATCTATCAGATATACACAAGGTAAAAAGCCCAGGAGGAAACCTGACTGTGGCATTACACCAACACTCTAGAGCTGTTGTGACAATGATGATACACAATATATGTAGATGTATACAACTAACTGAGGACAAGTTCCACAGTGATGGTCTGCCAAAACTATTAGCTGATGCAAGAGAACTCACAGCCTGTTTTAATAAACAATAAACTGATAAAAAGTTTAGTGTAAGTAACAGCTGTGGGTCAGAGGTAAAGTCAGGTAGCTGAATGAGAGCGGAACAGGGAGTGTGTGTCTGTAACACAGCTGCCAAAGTGTGTGTGTAACAACTGGACCAGATGGAGACGACACTGCTGCTTTCAATATGTGAAAAAGTAGAATCAAAATAAATAAGTCATATATAATAGTTTTATTTTGGGCAACACTTTTATGTCCATTACTTTTATGTGCACACAAAGTTGTATTACTGCAACTACACACAGAGTTGTATTCCTGTAACTACACACAGAGTTGTATTCCTGTAACTACACACAGAGGTGTATTCCTGTAACTACACACACAGTTGTATTCCTGTAACTACACACACAGTTGTATTCCTGTAACTACACACAGAGTTGTATTCCTGTAACTACACACAGAGTTGTATTCCTGTAACTACACAGAGTTGTATTCCTGTAACTACACAGAGAGTTGTATTCCTGTAACTACACACAGAGGTGTATTCCTGTAACTACACAGAGAGTTGTATTCCTGTAACTACACACAGAGGTGTATTCCTGTAACTACACACAGAGTTCAGTCAGCTCCCTGAGCCGATGTGATTTTTACTGTTTCAGAGTTTCTGGAGTCATTTCAGGACTTGAAGGTTCAGGAGCTGAATAAACTGACTGAGTGTGAAGAAAACATTGTTTCCATTCTGGAGCACTGTAGCAGGGTGAGTAAAACAGGACAAAGTCGATTATCTAAGGACAATAAATGTTTTAAATACCTGGAAAATTGAGTAGTTGAGACAGTTATGTACAATCATTGGAAAGCTCAAGTTCAACCTTTTATAAATTCTGTGGTTTTACACATCTGGACGTAATAAGAAAAAATCTGGGGCCTCATTCATAAAGGATTGCATAGGATTCATACTAAAAGTGAACGTACGGCCAAAAGACAAAAATGGCTTACGCCCAAAAACTTCAGATTTATAAAACTGCACACCTTCAAGCAATTTTCTTTTATAGATCACAGCTGCACCTCAGAGTTTGAGCACAAGGTCCCACTGCAGGTTCTGCCCTCTACACGCCCACACTCAACCATAAACAGTCAAAGCAAAGAACCTCATGAATGTTGAGGTGCATTTCAGTGAGTCAGCTGATCAGTGTCAACAAGAGTGATTGGCTCATACACGCTCCGTCGTGTCTGTTGATGTGAGCAGTCTTCAGCAGCCGTCCTACTCCAGATTTTTCGTAATTTACACAGATTTTCCTTCATTCTGCAGATACAGACGTTTAGAGCAATCTTACAAATTTTTCAAAAACTCAGCTTCAAATTTTTTACTAGTTCCCCCTCACTATACATTTGGGTTTACCAGGTCTGTCCAGCAGCCTCCCCTGTCACCAGATCCAACTCACCACCAGGTGGTGATCAGTTCACAGCTCTGCCCCTCTCTTCACCCACGTGTCTGAGACATAGGGCTGCAGGTCAGACGACATGATTATAAAATCGACCATAGACCTTTGGCCTAAGGTGGTCTGGTACCAAGTACACTTATAGACCACCCTATGTTCAAACATGGTGTTCTTTATGGACAACCTATGCCAATAACAGAACACCGTTTGGGTTCAGATCAGGTCCACTCCTCCCGATCACCCCACTTGGACAATGAAGTCACCCATCAGAACAAGGGAGTCTCCAGACGGCACCCCTTCCAGGACACCATCCAAAGGCTCCATAAAGGCTGTGTAATCTGATCTGATGTTTGGTGCAGGAGCACCAACAACAGTCAGAACCTTCCCTCCTGCAGCACGAAGCCACAGGGGGGCAACCCTCTCCTTCATCGGGGTGAACTCCAACACCAAGGCACACAGCCGGGGGCTTGTGAGTATCCCAATGCCTCTCTCCCTGGGAAACTTTGGAATAGGAGAGAGTCCAGCCCTCCTCCAGTAGTTGGGTTTAAGAGCCCAAGCTGTTAGTTGAGGTGAGCCCAACTTTATCTAGCTGGTAATGTTCCAGCTCACACACAAGCTCCGGCTCCTGACCTGAGATTACAATCCACATCCCTAGAGCCAGTCTTTGCCACTAGGAATCAGCGTGGCCAGGGCCTCTTCGTCACATGCTTCCCAGCATGCATCACACCCCACCTTGACGGTCCTCCACATGGAGGTGGCCTCCTGTAGTCCTCTGAGCCTCTGAGCTTGCCGGCGAGCTCCCCCCTCACACACACAAGCCTGGTATTCTTGTTCCAGGTGAGGTGTCCTGATGTGGGTGCTGGTCCATTTTATCAAGGGTTTTGAATCGCTCTTATTAGTCTGACCCCTCGCTCAAGACATGTTTAGAATGGAAGACCCTACCAGGAGCTAATGTGCCAGACAGCATAGCCCCTGGGACCACAGGGTTACTCAAACCCCTCCTCCACTTTGAGGTGACGATTCTGCTGAGAGGTCAAATCCCACAATTGAACAAGATAGACTTAATATTCCCTGTGACTTAAAGAAAGATTTAAAAGAAAGAAAACTGAGCACAAAAAGTGTGTTTTTATATAGTATGTGCATTTTGTTACAGAACATGTTACGGCTGCACCAAGTGGATACAATTACTGCCAGTGAGCTGAGGAACATGCAGGAAGTGCTGCTCAGCAAAGAGACAGAGGTCGTCCAATCAGAAAGCACCACCAAAGGACTGACAACAGGTCATTAACAGACTTTTACACAAGAAAATAAAAACACTTTGAGTTACAAATAACAGATTAAGAGATAGAGATTAAGCAAAATTCAGTATTTCAGCAGAAAATAAAAATGCTTAAAAGTTGAATTTTTTTCCTCACCTCACAGAGTCACTGCGTCTGCAGCAAGACCTGGAGAAGGTGCAGCAGCTGGAGGGAAAGATAATATGTGATCTCAGCACCCTGAAGGAACAAATCAGCACTATGGAGTCAGAGCTGCACACCTACAGAGACCTGGAGACCCTGAGGCACACAGCTGAGGAGAAGAAAAAGGTAGCACTGGTTGTGTCAGGGACACAGATAATGTCTTCATGAAGCTTTACTTCAAAATTGACTGACTTTGGGTGCAGAAACTGATGGAGGAACGAACATTGCTGACTCTGCAACAAGCTTCATTCAAGCAGCTGCTGGAGGAGAAGAACCAGATCTACGAAGCTCTGAAGACCAGGCTGCAGGAAAACGAGACTTATGCTCAGGTTAGAACAGTTTAAACCTGAACAGTGTAAAGACATTTTTACTGTAAATTCATCCAGTCATGTTTCAGTCTGTATCTGTGTGGCCTTTTAGCTGGCAAACCTGGAGAGGAAATGGCAGCACTTGGAGCAGAATATCTTCGTGATGAAAGAATGTATCCTTCAGAACTTCCTTGTCAGCTACATTTCACAGATGTCATTTGTTCTCTTATTTGTATAATGTTTCCTTTTCACATTTAAAATGCACATTTCTTGGGTGAGCACACTAACATATTCACATTTATAAAGACTACTGATGAGGGAAATGCTCTTCAAATGACTAATTTGTTTTCAAAGTTTATTTTATTTTCACATTATTCTAATTATACATTAGTCTAACAACTCCAGAGTTTCAGAGGTGTTAATGACAAATTGAAGTTTGATACAGATGCAAACCAGTTATAGTAAAAACACTCAATTCATTTAGCATCACTCACATTTTGAATCAAATAAAATAAGAATAAACTCAAATCATCACCCCTCCTACATCTATTGTATGGAATGTGTTCTTATACTTTTTGATTTTTTTATAGACATGTTGTCAGTTAGGGTTAGTTTTGGTGAAACTGTACATGCTGTACAATATCACCAAAATTGGTGATACTTTTTGGAACAATGAGGGAGAATGGGCCTCATGCAAAAAACGTTCGTACGCACAGATTTGTTCTTAAGTTGTGCGTACGAGTGATTTAGGAGAATTTGTGGCATTCACCAAGTTTCTCATACTGTATTCTAAGATTTTCTTCAGATACGAACAAAATTCAGGAGTGGTCCAGACCTGTCGTATATTTTACCAGCAGTCAGTCTGCTGTTATCCAGACAGGTTTTCTTCACTAATAACTTTATATTTCGTTAGTTTGAAGATATTTAAGTTGAAAATAAATCACACTCCATAATTATGTTGACAATAGGTTATTCTGTTTGAACTGGAATTATAATTTTAAATGTAATGTAGACTGACATAAATTGGTTAAATTAAATTAAATTGGCTATTAATGCTGTTGTATAACACTACAATATTAATATGAAGATCTCAAACTACAAACCAACTTAAATTATGCATTAATTGAAGTTTGGAGACATTTTAAAATGCTGATTTTCAGAACTGCATCTGACACCTGCGACGGCTGGATGGATGGATGGATGGATGGATGGATGGATGGATGGATGGATGGATGGATGGAT
>NW_013952787.1:201800-206529 GCF_001266775.1 Austrofundulus limnaeus
AGTGTAAACTACAGAGTCCTGACCTGTAGATGAGTGTAAACTGGAGAGTCCTGACTCGTAGATGAGTGTAAACTGCAGAGTCCTGACCTGTAGATGAGTGTAAACTGCAGAGTCCTGGCCTGTAGATGAGTGTAAACTGCAGAGTCCTGACCCGATGACGTAGCTCATCTGTGCTGGCTCTAGGAGCATCTAGAGCCAGCCGTTTTGTGTAGGAGAGATGAAACATTTCATTAACAAAGAACCCATTCAGAGGACCTACTTATTTTTTCTTTTTAAATTTTTTATACCTGGATTACTGAGATGTATCAGGAAAGGTTAAAGAAATATTTTCCTTTGCTCAGAGCCAGGCAGTGGTCTAAGTAGTGCAAAGAAGTCTCTAATTCAATGCCACAGCTAAATTTGATTGCAGTTATTTACATTAATCAGTAAGAGAATCAACAATTCTGCTTTCTGCGTCCCTCCTCTGCAGGAAAACATAGTAATGTTGATGTGAAAGGTACCGCCCATTCGTTGCACATGGGTGAACATCACTCTTCCACCCCAGCTTGAACTCGAGCCCGCCTTACTACAGCAGCATAGCATAGCGTGGGCTGGACTATGGCCGTGTAGATCCATCTGATAATCTTTGTAAAAAATAAATAAATAAAAGACACACAAACAGTGCAGTGTTTACGTTTATTTCTGCTTTCTTAAAGTTCATGCAACAAAAAGCCAGTTATGAATTCAGGTTGTGAAAGACAACAAACTGCTTCATATTAACAGTCTGGGTTTGGGTTTTTTCTCAAATTTTAGTCACATTTAAAAGAAACAAAACTATAATTCCAACGTCCTTTATTTTGTTTTATTTATTTTGCCATCATCAGTGTGTGAATGTGAGTGTGAATGGGTGAATGTCTGTTAGTGTAAAGCGCTTTGGGGGTCCGGAGGGACTTGAAAAGCGCTCTATAAGTTCAGTACCATTTACCATTTGTGTAATCGTGACACTTTTATTGTTGCAACATCTAAAGCTATAGACCAGTGATTCTCAAACTGTGGGACTGCTCTACTGCTCTTTTTTTACACAGATTAAGCTGGTTGGTTGGTTGGTTGGTTGGTTGGTTGGTTGGTTGGTTGGTTTGGTTGGTTTGGTTGGTTGGATGGTTTTTTTTATTTACTTATTTATTTATCCATTTCATTTAAAAAAACAAAACAAATTCCCAAAAAATACAAATTAAATAAAATGAAAGGCAGCAGAAGAAAAAAAAACTGTTCTCTCTGTGCGTGTGTGGGTTTCCTCTGGGAACTCCGACTTCCTCCCACAGACCAAAAACATGACCGTTAGGTTAGATGGTAACACTAAATTGTCCCGAGGTTTGATGGGACCTGCGACCCATCCAGGGTGTACCCGCCCCTCGCACAGTGACTGCTGGACACGGGCACCAGTGACCCTGAAAGGAGCAGGTAAAAGATGATGGATGGATGTTCTGCAAATGAGATTATATGTTTCTAAAGGCAGTTGCACATTGTGTTTTATTTATCTGTTTCTGAATATGCAGAGGCCAGTGGAGCGTTTGTTTTAGTCTAGCAAAGTGCTGTTTGAATTCTTTTAAGACTCATTTTGAAGGAGCAGTCTGGAGACAAAATGTGATCCATCACATCGAAACGAGGACTAAATCTAAAAGTGGTGTATGGAGAAATAGGCAGATGTAGTGTTTTTATTAAAATTAGGGCTGTCAAATGATTAAAAGTTTTTAATCCATTAATTCCAAGGTAGCATCTTAACCTTAATATAAAACTTTATTGCATATTGGTAAAATAAATTACTTGAGTTATTAATTAATGTTTTAATTTAGAAAAAAAAATTTGGTGCTTAGACATGATTTTCTTTTTAATATAAAACAGGACCTAAAAAATGCTCCAAACATATTTGAGTCTTGGAAATTTTGTGCAGAATAATGAGGTTAAATCAAGAATTCAAGGAATTTCATTCCAAATGAGTTCTACATGAGGAATGAAAGATAGATACTATGTCACAGCTGGCAGCAAAACATAAATAAATAAAATAAAATAAGCCATAAGAAGACAAAAAGAACAAAGTACATAATGTGTTACAATGGAGTTTAATTTTATTTATTTAACCTTTATTTTTCCAGGTAAACTGTTTGAGAACCACTTCTCATTTACAAACATGACCTGGCATGCTCAGAGTGCGTTGCAATATACAAACCTACATATTCAGCTAAAGTGATTGTAAATTTTAATTGTGATTAAAATGTTTAATCTATGCCCATAGAGCACTAAAATTAATCAGAGTTAACTCGATTAATTTCACAGCCCTAATTAAAATGTTAACAAAAATTGCATTTTGTCAAAGTATAATGAATAAAAGCCTTATCAGTGTATCATTGAATGAACTGTCTGAAATATAATCATAAAACAAAAATTTGAAGCACTTTTTCGAGAGTAGCAACAAAAAAGCTGATTTTGAGGAAAAACGCCTTAATATTTTGAGATTTTCCCTGTGAGCTAGCAAAGTTTTATTTCTTTTAGCTGAGAAATCTTAATNAAAATGCTGGCTGTAGTTTATACAGAATTTCATAAAAACTAATACAGCTGAATTAGTCAGACATTTTTTCCCCTAATTCTTCTTATTATGTAGTCCTAAAGGTGTTTTAAGATAACCCTGATGGATTTGAGAGAAAAATCATAGAAAGAAGTTGGATTATTTAGGTAAACAACAGGCTAGCACGAGCTAACATGTTTTACTTTTTATATTAGTAGTGTTGATCACATATTTGCATTCAATTTATTAGTGTTGTGAGAATAAAAAACAAAACAAAAAAAATTTGTTATGTTTGGGCAAATGTTCAAAGAGCCACTGCAGAGGGACCAAAGAGCCACACGTGGCCCCAGAGCCGCAGGTTGCAGACCCCTGGTATATACAAACATTTAAAAAAATCTCAGATTTTTTTCAAATCTCAAAATTTATTTCAAAAACTCAGCTTGAAATTTATTTCATGTCTCAATAAAAAAAATTAAATAATTATCCTCCAACCTGCTTTGTTGCTAGAAATAAGTTTGCCACCTCTTCCCATCCACCTTTCCTTGCCTGCTGCTTTGCACTGCAGACACCATATCTACCCCACGCTCTTTCTTTCCTCGTGCCCAACACTCTGCTTTGTGTGTCTCCTGACTCCACCATCAAATATGATGTCCAAATGCAGAGAAAATAGGAATTTAATGCATGTGAGTCAGACACACTCCTAAAAAATTTGGGGGTGTAAAAATGTGTTCTGCCCTCTTGCATTTGCACCATGTGCAGAGGAGCGACGATGTTGCTTTGGTAAGTAAGTGAGTAAGTAAAGTTTATTTATATAGCACCTTTCTTAGATATAAAATTACAAAGTGCTTCACATAAAGTAAAATAAAAACAATAAAGTAAATTACCACAGCATTACATTCATACGAGAGTACAAGTAGTAAAAAAATAAACTAAAAGCAGAAGAGCTCACCTGCAGAAGTGACAAAAAAAGTTAAAAGATCAAAAACATAGATGGGAGTAAAAGAATTACACTTTTATTATTTTATTGATTGAATCAGGGTGGCAGACTACCAGTGATGCACTTCTGAGGCTGAGACATTTCCAATTTTATGTATGTTTAATAACATAATTACTGTAAACCCAGAGAGACTGGAGTTTGAGCACAGATTCTTATTAAACAGCTAACATCAAACAAGCATTTCAGCCACACTGTGAGGTAGTTATGGTTTATGGTGAGTGGTATATAAAGTGATAAAGAAAGAAATATGAGCAGGGGCCTCATAAGTGGGCCCAAAAAGACACTGAGCTTTATTTAAACCTTTGCATCCCTTGAATGAACACGAGGTTAGAAACACTCAGTGTTCTGAACTTCTCAGGATCCATAAAGAGCTTAAAGAATTCAAAAAGAAAACATCAGTAGGTCTTCTGGATGGTTCTTCTTTAGTGAAACGTTTCATCTCTCCTCCAAGAGGCTTCTTCAGTCTGATGAGTTTCAGGTGAACTCAGCCTTATAAGCACTGCCTCCACATGGTGGACAAACAGGTTAGTCACATGCAAAATAGGGCCATCGACTAACAATAGGCTTGATTAGCTCTTTTGTTCATAGAGGGTCATGTGCCCCATCACCTGACCCGTGTTGTGTTATGTGGATGCAGTGAATGGAAGCGGGGGCTTTAACATCCCCTTGTTTTTGTCCCTCTTTCCCTCTTTGTGTTGGTGTCATTGGGGTCCTGATTCACACATTTTGCTCACAGGGGGGGAGTCATACTAGCAATAACAGCGTTGTAGGAGGAGGACAACTAAACACGAAGGCCTCCACCTCTGTTTAATGGTGGACGGTTTTCTTCACAAAGATGGCTTCTTTTACTCCTCTCTCAAACCAACGTTCCTCTCTATCAAGGATGAGAACATCTTCATCCCTGAAAGAGTGACCGCTGGCCTGTAGATGAGTGTAAACTGCAGAGTCCTGACCTGTAGATGAGTGTAAACTGCAGAGTCCTGGCCTGTAGATGAGTGTAATCTGCAGAGTCCTGACCTGTAGATGAGTGTAAACTGCAGAGTCCTGACCTGTAGATGAGTGTAAACTGCAGAGTCCTGACCTGACAACGTAGCTGCCAAGTGTAAACTGAGAGCCCTCTTTTGCATGTGACTAAATAGAACCAATCAAGCCTATTGTTAGGCGATGGCCCTCTTTTGCATGTGACTAAA
>NW_013952787.1:212345-213772 GCF_001266775.1 Austrofundulus limnaeus
GTTGCCTTCAGGCCCAGGCCGCCCTTGAAAAAGAGATCTGAGATCTCAATGGGATTTGCCTGGTAAAATAACAGTAAATAAATAAAATAAATAAAAATAAATAATAATAATAATAAAAAAAGATGGATTTCGCTGGCAGATTTTTAGCCGGGCCAATCAGAGAAGAGAAGGAGGAGTTTTGAACAATGTGGACTTACTGTGCAGTGTCTGCTAGTTATTTTAGCATACGGCAGTGGAGGAAATGAATGAAGTCAGTCTGTGTTGATAAGGCTTCAAATTAAAATAAATTTGTCTGACAAAGCAGCAGCTCTCATTTACAGTCGTCTCGTTTGGCTCTGTACTTCTCTCCTCTCAATAGGGTTGTTTACAGCACACGTGATTTCCAGTATCTTCTTAGCTTAGCCTCTGTCACAGCGACATACATCGCAGCCAACTGATCCAATCATTTTAAACTTCAGTAGAGGCCACGCCTCCTGCAAGAAATCGATTCTCAATGCATCAAATCCAGACCCTTGTCCGAAGCAAAGTGAAGGACAGGGTCTGGTTCAAACCAGGCTAATTGCGAGGTAACGCAAAAGTATTGCGAGGTAACACAAAAAAGTATTGCGAGGTAACGCAAAAGTCCCCTCGCTGGCTCCGTAAACATATATACGGTCGGTTGGTCAGATATTTTTATGGCTTGTTGAGGGAAATACTGTATGTTGCTCATTTTTGCACATTTTGCTGCGTCCACTTGGAGACTGTAGTGTCTCTGTTTGGTCTCTGGTTCCGTTTCGGTTCGGTTCGGCTTTGTCAGCTGCTGGACTCTTCTCTCTCCCTCGTCTGCTCACTTCTGCTGTCGGTGGCTGCTGCTTCGGGGCTGAGCCGGCTGGCTGGTTCCGCTATCGGTGGCTTCTGGGTCGAATGTCAATAAAACTCTAGTCTAACATTTGAATGACGAAAAGACTATTTCTTCAGCTTTGGACATGTTTATTCAGCGAGAGACACTAAAGAGGGTCCACACAGCTAGATGTTTACTAAGACTCTGCCCCCAGGAGACGCGTGAGCATGCCTGATGCTCGCTCCCGTATTAAAGGGCCATAAACACCTGAAAATTCACCACAAGACCTTTCTGCATTTTCTCCCCAGTTTCACGACGAGCTTTGTACAGAGCTTCCTACTTTCCAAATCCTGACCGGCAGCTTCTGGCCGGATTTACAACTTTGGTTAAAAAGGGGAGGGTCTTGCCGGCCGGCCGAGGACTGCTGAGAGATTTCATTGGCTTAGCTCAATGTCGATCATGAAAATCAACCAATAGGCAGTCGTGATCGACAAAAATTGTTTATAATAACTGAAGTGGCTGATATCAGGAAATCCTACTAATGGCTGGAAAAAGCTGGACTCAAGGACAGCACAGAGGCACTTATCCTAGCTGCACAGGAACAGGC
>NW_013952787.1:214647-215912 GCF_001266775.1 Austrofundulus limnaeus
ATAATATATTTAATTGAAACATGACTATGAACAAAAGCAAAATACATATTGAAAGCAAATAATGACTAGAGAAAACTAACTTAGATATATCTAGAACTTTAATTTGGACTAGTCAAATTTTATTTAAAGATATCTTGAATTAGAGCCTTCATTCAACCTAATGGTAAATCTGACGTCATTTATTTATATTAGTCATAATGTAAGTAGAGGTGTCTCAAATAGGTCTTCTGACTAGTAAAACTACAATTAAAGATATTTTATGTCTGGTCATGAACTAATTTCAGATATCTGGAATACAATGGAACCCATTAAATGTCAGAACGGCCTGCCGTACCTGCCTCGGCTTTGAAAGCTGAGTGTAGGACCTGTTATTCTGCTCTGGTCTAGCTCAGCGGTTACTTCAACAATTCTTGGTCGAATTAGTTCTGCGCTCCTCACGGGGTTCGAACCGCGGGCGCTGTCCAGTGCTTTTGGGTTTTATTTTAATGAATAAACATTTGAAACCAACGTCATGAATGTTAAAACTTTTATTTTACCAAACAAAACCTGAACCACGGTCAGCACCACCGGGACCAGCTTCACGGACAAAATCAAGACTGTTGTAGCGCACAGTTCTTAGGAAACAAAAACACACAGTCCGTTTATACCATTTATATTCATTTATTTCAACTTATCATCAAGTCGTACAATCATCACAAAGTTACAAAAACTTTGCAACAAATCTGTTTTAACAACACACGACAGCGAACCCTATTGATGTTGAAGCGATATTTCAGTTTTACCTTCATCAAGTTAGACAAGTTTACAACTTCCGGTCAATCTCTTCAGTGATGTTTTCATACTAAACTTATAAATCCAGTAAGCATTAATTTATAGTTACAAAAATGTACCAGGATGCAACTGAGATGTCTTTCAGTGTTTATAAATACGACTGCTTTGAAGAAATACATCACCATAAAACTCAGTTCATTTATAATTTTTGTTTGTTTTTCAAGCGCATAAATTAATTTACAAATAATCCGGCAAATATTGGAGGGACTGGGATTTATCGGATCTGCAGATTGATACTGTGTGAGTATTGTATATTGAATTTATGTAAAATGGATGTTCTGGTTTAGTTGTAGACATTGTTGTGTTTTCAAAAGTAAAATAAGTTAAAGGCTTTGCAGAACATCTCTGTACAAAACACTTTCAAAATAAAAGTTTTGATTCCCTGTAACTAAACTGCAAAATAAGTTAGATGCAGTAATAATAATAATAATAAT
>NW_013952787.1:217216-218579 GCF_001266775.1 Austrofundulus limnaeus
TATTACAAAAACACAAAATAAGTAAAAATAAGTATTTATATGTGTGTACAAGCTGTTTAGATCTCAAAAACCTGTGTTTTTAGGGTTATTAACAGAGTTTATGTACTCAGACCAGTAATATTTGGGGTCACAAGTTTTTGCCATGGATATTTTGTGGGTCAGAAGATAAAAAAGTTTGGGAACCGCTGCTTTATACAACACTGGTAAATTGTTTAATAAAAAAATAATCACGTTGCAGTCTGTCTGAGCTGGCTCATCAGAGGTGCACTGCGCCCCCTGTGGCAGATGTGGAGAACTACAGAAAGTGGAGCTCAGCGAGTTTCACTTTCTGTTCTGGTAAAACGTAAAAACAGTCCTGCCATGGATGATAAAGAAGCAACTCAAACCTGCATGAAATGGTAAGATTTGACAGCTTTTATTTAAAAAAAAAAAAAAAAGGACAAAAAACTATTTTTAAGGTTAAAAGTGTAAGTTTTGTGTCTAAATTAACACGTTGTTGGACGTAAACACTGAAGTTTGAGTCACGCTTTAAGCCTAAACATGTATAAATGGCAACATTCAGATCTTTGCATGGGGCTTTTTTTAAAGTCTGTAATCAAAATCACAAGAGTTAGTGGTGGTGTTAACTTACAGGTGCAAAGAGAGGAACTTTCTTTAACATGTAAATTTAGTTAAGCATTAACAGGTGCACTCAAATCGTTTTGTTTCTGTGAGGTGTTCAAGGACCACAGGAAGTTACAGTGTTGGCACGTTAGGGTGTGTTTCAGTCTAAATCAATAAAACGTGCAGTTAAACACAACTTCAGGCATATGAACATTATGTCATGGATAATTAAAAATAATTATATTGTGTGTGTTTTAAGAATCTGTCAATTTAGTTGAACAATTTAATTTCATTTTCAGTTTCACTTTTAAATCCATACAAATGTAATTTATCTCTCTTTTTACTCGTTTTGTAAAGTATATTACATCTCAAATACTTTGATTTTTTTTTTACTTAACATTGCTAGTTCTGTATTTGTTTTCAGAAAATATTGGATAAAGTAATGCAAAATAGCTTATGAAAAGAAGCAAAACAAACTAAAAGGAGCAAAACTCCAGCTATAAGATCAAAACTACAGCAACATGTTGCCTACAGACCAAAGAAGCAAAACACAAAGAATCTTTTTGTAAATTAATTTAAATCATTTAAAAATTGTAAAGTTACAAATACAAAAAGTGCCAGCTCATTATTCCTGATGGAAACAAACATTTTGATGTGAATGGACAGAAAATGTTTAGTGTGTGGAACTACACTCACCGGTCACTTTATTAGGTACACCACGCTAGTAACGGGTTGGACCCCCTTTTGCCTTCAGAACTGC
>NW_013952787.1:224709-235220 GCF_001266775.1 Austrofundulus limnaeus
CTGTCAACGCTCTCTGGTTTCATTTAAAAGAGTCGATCATCAGATATTGTCCAAGATTAACCTTCAGGGTGGATATAGCTCGCTAGCAGCCTCACCACCGAGGACCTATCCACGTCATCATTTACCCAGAATGATTTGTGTGTAAATAAAATTGTTCAGTCCGTGTAATATATTTTAAAAATTATAAAAACTAAACATCCTACAGTATTTTTGCAGTCTTTATTTTACAGTTAAAATATATATTTATCAAATAAAGTCTAATGTTACATCTAGTCCTGGATCTCTTTAGGTGTTCTTGAAGTATTATCTTCAAGACATGTTTAGATTGTGTTAAATTAACTTCTTTCTCTGAATGACAAAATGGTTAGAAAATAAAACCAGTGACAGAAAGAGAAAGCAACATTAGCAGGTCTTAATGAATTCCATACAGTGAGTTAAACACTGCAGGTTATTAAATCTGTTTGACTGTGACACATGCTGTCTGCTGCTCTGTCTCCTCTCTGCTCTACGGCCCAGTCTGAGGAGTGTGTGGAGCGACTGCACAAGTGTCCGTTCTGTGAGCTGGAGGTGCCGTGGAAGGAGCTCCAAGAGCACAGCCTGGTCTGCGGGAGCCGCACCGAGCTCTGCAGGGACTGCGGCCGCTACGTCCAGCTGAGAGACCAGCCGGATCACAGCTGCACCCGTTCAGCCCCCGACGACAGCCAGGGTCCTCCTCAAGCTGCTGGCGCCGGACACGACACAAGTACAACACTGGCAGGGTCCTCACGAAGCTCAGCGTACCGCCACCATCCGTCTCCACTGTTTAACCCTTCGTGTGCTTTTCTCTGCAGAGCCACCAGTGAGCTGCAGCACATGTTTGGGCTCGTTTCCAGCTGAGGACTTTGTCAAACACCAGGTACTTTTGAATATTTGTCAGAAATTTTCTCATAAAGTTTTACCAAGCTAAACATGCACACACAAACAAACTTAAAAAAATAAAATAAAATCTGTGAAAATGAAAGAATTTATTGTTGACTTTCAAAAGCAAAGAAACTGAGGTGATCCTTAGTTGAGAGATGTACTTTTTATAATAAATACAATGTGATTTTCATTTATAAGATTTCCATAACTGCTTATCAGAATCATTTTTGCTGCTTAAAAGAATAAATATAAAAAAAAAAAGAAATAAAAAGGAGCATGAATATTAATATTTGTCTTTCTGCATTGGAAACAAAGGAGAAAAAAAGTTTGTTGCCATAAAAATAGTGACTTGCGTGTACCTTGTATTTATCACCTGCTGTTGAAAGGTAGGCAGTGTGTATCTGTATGTTTGCAGAATATCTTAGGAACCACTGGACATAATTTAATGAAGCTTTTAAAAACAGTTATTGGATGCACATTAACAGCTAAATAACTCAGTTCAGGATGACTGTCAGCTACCAGACCTTACAAAAACATACATGGCTAAAATGTTGATGTTTTACAGATATTAAGTTAAAATTTGATGTGGTTGTTGCTGAAAGTAAAGGAAACTATCTAGCAATATCACAAGTTTATCTATAAAGTTATTTTTTGAGAATTGATCAAAACACAACTGTCATTTCTCAACAGGAAGAGCAACAAGTATTATGTGCTGTTTCTTTAAGAAATGCTTTAATTTGATTTTTAACAAGAAGTGATGATTTACAAACAAGTCACATAAAGTTAGCAAAATCTAAAACGACTAAAAGATGAGTTTATTTGAGGACAAATATGAAAATTAATTTAATGTAAAAACAAAATCACATTTAGAAACACTTTTCATTAGGAGTCTGTTGAAATTATTGTAAAAAGTGATCATATACAAACTTTTTAATTAATAATGTAAATTTTGCTGCATTTAATCATGATTACAACATACAGAACCCTATAAAAGTAGAGATAATTAAACAATATCAAAAACAAAAAGAAAACATTATGCCTCCTATTTGAAACAAATATTATTTTTGACATCTCTGACTTGCCAGATTTTTAAACCAATTCAGTTTTGTTTTTACCAGCTTGTAGCCAAGATTCAGATGTTTCTGTAGATACCAAACATGTCTATGTTTAACTAAAATAACTTATAGAAATTAAAGTAGAAAACCAGGGGTTTGGGCTGAAGAGATGAATGAACCAATTGGCGGGCCAGACTTTGGGCACTCATAGGCCGGATGTTGAATAGCCCTGTTTTAGAGGTTTCTCTGTTCCAACACACCTGATTTGAACCTGTGGGTGATTAACAGGTCTCTGCAGAACTTGAAGTATGGCGTGGTTCAAGGGCCAAAATGAAGACTACTGTGCAACCAGTGGTTGCTGCATCCTTGTATCTATTCCTTAGCCAGCTTTTGATCTGATTAATGATAGGCCCGCACCGCTAACTGAGCAGCTGAGAGTCCGACGCTGGCAAATGAGAAGGAGACTATTGATTTGCATTAGCATTGAAGATGCTAACAATTAGCATGGATAAGCTGGTGTTAGCATTGGAGAGGTTAGAAACTAGCATGGCTAAGCTGGCATTAGCATTGGAGAGGCTAGCAACTAGCATGGATTAGCTAGCATTAGCATTGGAGAGGCTAGCAACTAGCATGGATTAGCTGGCATTAGCATGGATGGATGAGTAGTCTCCTCATTTGCCAGCACAGGCCTCAGTTATTGGTGCCAGCTGCTCAGTTAGTGGTGTCGGCCTATCATTAATCAGATCAATAGCTGTCTTAGGAATAGATATAGCCTCCTGCTACAAGAATGTGTCAACCGTTGGTTGCACAGTTGTCTTAATTTTGACCCTCATACCGTGCCATATTAAAGAGGTAATTCAATCCCTGAATCAGGTGTTGAAATAGGAAAACAAATAAATCTTGCAGGATAATGACCTTTGAGGTTATCACAGGTTGTTCTGTGACACAAAAACACACAAAACACATCTGTTTTCCTCCTTCTCACATTAGGAGGAGTGTTTTCCAGCAAAGAGGTTTGTAAATGAGGAAGATGAGCGAGAGGAAGAAGAGGAGGAGTCTGAGGACTTTACACAGAGAAGCAGTCCTCAGCTGAGCAGCGCCTACCGAGCAACATCCCTCATTCACTCGGCCAGCCGTGGTCCTGGGAGTGATGGAGGAAACCCAGAGCAGATCAGTACCTGCCCACACTGTCACCTGGCCCTGCCCCTCCAGACACTAACCTGGCATGAGGTAAATGTTCCTGAATCAAACGCACAGTCTGAATAAACATTGTTGATAAGAGTTTTGCATCCTCTCTGTTGTTTAGGTGAAGTGCCGAACCCACATTTTTCTGAAATACAGAGAGGCATGAAGAGAGAGAACTCCTAACGAAGAGCCTCAGAGAGCTTTGTCTCATTTTGCTGCACTTTATCATTTTAAAAAAATGCACGACTTAATGCTTACCTGTTTCAGAAATAGTTCAGAATATAGTATTTAGTTTCCTAGTAAATTTAATAAGTGTGACTTTGTAAACTCACAGCATTAAAGAAACATATTTGAATCTGCAGCAGTTTTTATTTGTTAATTTTTAAAAGGAACTGCCCACACCAAAGTCTCTTTCGATAACACAAATTGTAAAAAGTTTTATTTTTGAAGTTTATATTTCCTGAAGCAATATAAAAGTCATGTGGGTGTATTCAACACTGTTTTTTTTTTTTTTTTTTGTAACAAGCAGCCTTTTTATTGTTTACAAGAAACATGAATACTTTGTTTTTACTGGTTAGTTTAGGTTTGTATTTTCATGTGTCTTGTTTAGAAATAAACAATGTCTGAATTTAGGAATGATTAAAGAAATGTTCGATTTGGGTGAAATGATGGATTATTCCTCGTGTGTGCTTGTGCTTATTTGTATGTCTGAGCAAAATATTTAATCAACCACTGGACAGAATTGAATTAAACTCTCAGAAATGAATCATTGAATGTATGTCTACAACCAACTCAACATGTATGCCACAAATACAACAGTATCTATAACCTAGTCAGATTACATACGGAGCTAAAAATAAAATTCAGTGTGGTGGTAGCTGAGCATTTTTTCCAACTTTCTGGATCGTATACAAGGTTTGACCTAAACAGCTACAATGCCACCATGTAATTTTATGAAAAGTAATGTTTATAAAAATCTTAATTTAAACTTGATAGTTGTTTTGTCAGTTGTCTCAGTAGAAGTTGGCAGATATGGGCTAACAAACCTAGTGACCTAACTCAGAAGTTGTAGACACCTTAGAGATGTTCGGTTAGGAAAATGCAGCCTTGAGTTTTAAGACTTGTATCAGAGTCGATGTCGACAACCTCATTCCATGTTTACTGCATTTTCTGCTAATTATTTGATGGGACAGTTAGTGTTTTGTGGACTTGGAGAAGGCCTTCGATCGTGTCCCTCAGGGACTCCTGTGGGGGGTACTCTGGGAGTATAGGGTACTAGCCCCGTTGTCAGTTTATTCCACATTACCAACAGTGAGCTGGACTCATTTCCAGTGAGAGTTGGACTTTGCCAAGGTTTCTCTTTGTCACCATTTCTGTTCATAACCTTTACAGACAGAATTTCTAGGTGCAGCCAAGGTGTTTTGGTGATCTCAGGATCTCTGCTTTTTGTGGATGATGTGGTCTTATTGGCTTCATCAGATCGTGATCTCCAGCTCTCATTGGAGCGGTTCACAGCCGAGAGTGAAGTGGCCGAGATGAGGATCAGTGCCTCCAAATCAGAGACCATGGTCTAGAGCTGGAAAATGGTAGGGTGCCTTCTCCGGCTCGGGGAGGAGGTCCTGCCCCAAATAGAGGAGTTTAAATATCTTGGGGTCTTGTTCACGAATGAGGGAAGAATGGAGCGGGAGATCAATAGGTGGATTGGTGCTGCATCTGCAGTGATGCGGGCGCTGTACTGATCTGTCAGTCGGTACAGGTCGGTCTATGTTCCTACCAGAGGCGATTGCTCTAAGACTGCAAGGGAAGCTCAGCTTCYCTTAAAATGTCCAAAAAATAAGTGATCAAATATATACTGTTGTGTGTACATGTCATTGACTAAATATGTGCTACAACTCGCTCAACATTTTTTTCAGAATCAGCTTCTTATCACTGGTAACGACGCAACTTTCCTCTCACTCAGTCCCACAGCTTCACAGTGCTTTAAACAGAGTAGTTCAAGAGCGAAGCAAAGAGTGCAGCGAAACAAGACGAGYCATTGGATAAATGCTGGGCTTTGTCCTGCCCATCAGATGCTCAGCGTCTCTGGGGGTCTGGGGCAGTGGGCTGGCCTCGGCTGGCTCAGATGCTCAGCTTCTGCATGATGATTGGATAATCTGTCTGAGGCTGAATCCCTTTTTGATTGACAGCGAAATGAACGAATCAGTGATCTTTTGGCGTAAACATCCGTGGGAGCAGTTTTAATTGTTTAAACTGACACATTTTATGATGTAGGCCAAAATTGAGCTTCCCCTCCTTGAAAACCAGCATCCGCCACTGGTTCCTACCCTCATATATGGTCACGAGCTTTGGCTTGGGTCACAGGACCAAGCAGGATAATGGCCTTTGAGCCTAAGCAGCTGGYGTTAGCATTGGAGGGGCTAGCAGAGAGACCCAGCTTCCCTCTTCCCAGCTCGTCTGGGTGAATCCCAAGGTGTTCCCAGGCCAGCTGAGAAACATAGTCCCTCCAGTGTGTCCTGGGTCTTCCTCTGGGCCTCCTCCCAGTGGGATGTGCTCGGAACACCTCACCAGGGAGGCGTCCAGGAGGCATCCTAACCAGATGAACCACTTCAACTGGCTCCTCTCAACGTGGAGGAGCAGTGGCTCTTCTCTGAGTCCCTCCTTGATGACAGAGCTTCTTATCTCTAAGGGAGAACCCACACACCAAGCGAATGAAACTCATTTCAGCCGCTTGTATCTCAATCTTGTTCTTTCAGTCACTACCCCAGATAAGAGGAAGAAAATGGATGGATGGGACAGTTACTCAATTGGGTTTTTTCAACAGCAAAAAAAAAAAAAAAACAATAGCAAAGTATCTGCTTTGTCTCATTTATTGAATTAAACTACAGTATTTTAAATGTTTTAAGGCTTTTAAGAAAAAAGAAACAAGTTGGCAGATATTTGAAAGTGAAATTTTATAATTAATTGGAACAGCACGTCCCATAAACCTTTCCCTTTTGCTGACTGCTCAGAAGTTGAATATGATGATGGACTCTCGGTGCTGCTTGCAGAGGACCTCATCAGTATAYAGTGAGTTTGCTTTGATGTCGATGCTCTCCTGCAGTTTCTGTTGGCTGCTGAACAGCACTATCTCCTGCTTTTCGGACTGGGCCATCTCCTCACGCAGTCTGAGAGCACAGAGATAAATAATGGCTGTCTGATGATGGACTTTAAATGGCAAGTTTTATAAACAAAAACACTGGAAGCATTCAGTAAAAGAATGTAAAATATGTAGTAAATTATGAACTGTATCCACTGAATGGATTTCATGCAACTTTCAAGAAATGATCCCTGATACCCCTATAAATAATTAACCTTTGGAGCTTAACAAATACAAAATTCCCCCCGCAGCCAGCTGACCTTAAATCCTGGGCAATTTTTCAGGTTTGTGCTAAATTTTAAATGGTAGTTGCCAAGAGTCATTCACCACACACATCTCAAGTACTATATATTGTGCAAAGTGGCTGTATAAATTCAAGTAGGGGTCTCTGCAGTACATGTTCTATAGGCAGTTTGCCCTAATTGTGATTGGTTGGACTGACTCGTCTCATGGGAAAACTTAAAAGAGGAAGTAATGGTAATAGTTCAATAATAGTTCTTTTTTGCTATAATGTTTTGAAAAAAAAAGATAGTGAAATAATATGATTTATTGACTGTCTATTATGTACAGTTTAAAACAGAAAAATGACTCAAAAATTATTGTGAACWTGTAAACATAATTTATTGACTTAAAATTTTTGTGCAGCTAGCTCATTCCTATCACAAGTTATGACTAAAATTCATCTCAATATTTAAATAAATATAGGTGCTTTCTGATCAATAAGACCAAACTACTCCAAGCTGCCCCCAGCTTCTTCAAACCCCACCGTCAATCTGACCACTCATGTCTTTGGTAAACTCCCTCCACAAAGGTCCAACAGACCAATCATGTCTTGGGCCAACTCCTCCCACAAAATAACAAACTCCTACTTAGAGACTGCAGAGACCCCCTTCTCTGTAAACTGGCAGCCTGAACAACAGAAAACACAGTTCTTTTCTATGAACGGTGAGGGAGAGTTGGCCTTACTTCTTGATATGAGCAGTGAGCTGCTGGATCTCAGTGCGAAGCTGAACCTGTGCTGGATCTTGGAACTGCTTTTTACCAGGACTCTGATGGCGCTGAGACCATCGGGCCTGGGCCAAACTCAGGAAATGCTCATTTTCTGTGATGGATGCTTGAAGATCCTGTCTGATTAATTGCTGGGCGGTGATCTCCGACAAAATCTAGACACAATAAATCAGGGTCAACAAATTATTTGTCCTTATTTRAATCTGACACACAGGAACTCATTGTATACTGGTATAAAAAGTGAATGGGAGTTCAGATGTTGAACTCGGATTGAAATGTTGAGGTATTGGTTTTTGCAACTCACCTGTGCACGTGTGAAATGTTCTCTGCATGTGTGAAATGACATGTGCATGTGTGAATCTTCCTGTGTGCATTTGTAATTATTGAGACTCTTATAGCTCCATGTCCTGCACACTATGTATCCTCAGGAAGTTCAATCAGTGTTGCCTTTGACATCTATCTCCTGATTTAGTGTCTCCTCACAGCCCTCTCCCTCTCTGCCAATCATAAACTGCAGAGTGTGCCTCACCTTGGACAGTTTCTCCTCCATCTGGTCCTTGGAGAACTTGACCTGGTGAATGTAGAGCTGAAAGGCTACCGTTGTAGCCTGAAACTGCTTCTGCACGTCAGCAGCTGTCTGCTGCAGAACAGACTCTACCAAGGTCCGCAGGGACATGGAGTTGGTCTTCTGCTGCACCGCCTTGGCTATGTTGAGGTCTGAGATGTTCTCCCACTGCTTTGGAGTTACTGTGACGCTGGGAGACAATTAAAATACAGGAAGAATTGTTCATTGCTTGGCTTCTCCTGTTATACTCACGTTTTATTTTAGTTTATTTTAGTTGCTCTCTGTCACATCAAAACTATCAGCCAACATGGGAGTGTTTGTTTTGGCCTGACACCTCGYGGTATGCAACATGATGGATCTGTAGGCAAAACTTGTTCCTGTGCAACTTTTAGACACTGGTCTGGAATGTTTAAGGGATCCCAGCACATAAGTTGTAACATTAGACTTTATTTGATAAACAATTTGGTTCATGAGATACTCTGTTAACAGACCGACAGCGTTGATGCACACAGTTAATGCAACAATATCACATAATGTGTACCACTCAGATTCTGTGTTGGGACAAGGCTCAGCTACTACCTCAACAAATCTCAGCTTAACATCTGTAAAATAATGTTATATTGTCAGTTGGCTGAGGTAACCATCTTGACTTGGGACATTTTCAAATGAGTATTTAGTTATAGTTATACATATCATGATTACTGTCTCCAAGTTTAATTAAAATCTCTTCTTTGGTTCATGAGACATGACTAAAGATGACACCATTAATTATTAGAAGTTAATACTTAATTTAAAACTTTTAAGAACAGATATGACAAGTTGTGTCAGAGTATTTGTTAGAGACCACTCTCAACAAATTTTAGCTTAATATCTGTAAAAGCCATTTTTTGTGTGCTATTTTGAATGTGGATGACTCTAAAAGCTGATCATCTTCAGTAGTGATTAGTTTCTGAAAGCTTTATTAAAGTCTGTTCACTGGTTAGTCAATTCCTTACCTAACAGAGGAGCGAACACTCAGACACGTGCAAAAACATAAATAATACTAAATATAGGCTGCTAGAAAGTATATAAAAACAATGTTTTGTGTGAGTGTAAGTAGACATGAAGACGATGGTTCACCTGGGCGGTTCAGTGCAATTGTCTTTAGGCTTCTCCTGGGTTAGGTTGGAATGAACAGTCATTAAAGCGCAGGGGTTGTCGATGTTCTGAGCCTCAAATATCTCCTTCAGATCTCGTTCTAAATGGTACTTAGTTGATCGATTCAGTCTGGAAGATAAATTCATAAATTTGTCTTACTTTGGTTAACAGCGGTACGATATTTGACATGACGAATATCTGGACACAAATCCAAACGGTTGTTGGTGTTAATTTCTTACCGAATCTGTTCTGAGACCTGCTCTGCCACTCGCTCCAGAAGAGAAGCCACATCTTCAGTTACCTTCTTCTCTTTGAGCAGCTCCTTGTTGACTTCATCCTGCTGCCTCTCAGAGGAGGTGTGCTTCTTTCTACAGAACACACAACAACCTGTCATCTAAAACTCATTACTTACTTTTTATTACAGTACTTACTACTGTAACTAGTATGTAAATAGGACTGTTCAGACTTTCATTTGAAGGCAGTTTGCTTCATTTTTGTAAATTAAAAATAAACTGGTAGTACTTTACAATGAGGCTCCCCTTATAGATGGCTTATAAATACTTATTAATTCATCTGTAAACACTTATAAATCATTCAGAAGTGTTTATTATGCATTAGTCTGGTTTCTTGCCAAATAATGAGCCAAATCTATTCATGTACATATTACATCTAAAGTATTATAGTCAACATTTCAAACTAGGTTACTACCTTGTAAGCACAATAATGTATTGGAAACACATATTTTACATATAATTTTGTGCTGTAATACTGCATTATACTGTACATATTCACAATTATCAAAGGGAGACTTATTGTAAAGTGTAAAACAGTACACTGTTTATAAGGCTCTCTTATAAGTCATTATTAAATAGTGTACTGTCTTACACTTTACAATAAGGCTCTTTTTGATAATTGTGCATTTGGATAATTCAGTAACAGTACAATATTATATGTAAAATACGTTTACATCAGTGTGCTTACATGGTAGAAACCTAGTCTGAAATGTTTAATGTAGCAGCTTTAGATGTAATATGAGCAAATTTGGCTCACTATTTGGCAAGAAATCGTAATGTTATGCATATAACTACTGTTCCCTGAAGGAAAGGAACGAGGTACAACATCATGCATGGGAACCCACGCCCCTGCGTGTCCTGGCTGAAGCCACCTCTAATCACGCCTTTAGGCAGGTGACGTGGTGACGACAGATGTCAGGCTCCGCCTGCACATATAAATATTGTCGCATCACCGTCACTCCTCAGTTCAGTAACTGCTCTTCACCGAGCCCAGCTGTGCAGCGGGGCCACCATGTGTTGTACCTTGTTCCTTTCCTTCAGGGAACAGTAGTTATATGCATAACATTACGTTCCCTTTCAGTCAGTACACTCGGATAACACATCATGTATGGGACATGTATAAAAGCCCCGCGGAGCAGCACCAACCTTGGGTCATAATAACATGCTAGTGCAGCACTTCAGATCCAGCAGAGAGCACAGAGTGAGCCACCGAAGGAGCTGTCACATCTAAG
>NW_013952787.1:237165-240408 GCF_001266775.1 Austrofundulus limnaeus
GTACTGTGACGCGGGTGGACAGAGGTTTGGTCCAGCAGGACGTTAGTTCCGAGACGAAGTCTGGGAACATGGGGAGGCGGTTCTTCACCGTGGTCGGTTCAGTGGGGAGGAAAAATCCAGTGAGCCTCGACGGTTTTTGTGCAGGAGGTGGGGCAGGCCACTCCACCTCCAGTTTCTGAGCCGCGCGACGACACAATGAGAGAAAAGACGTGTCCTGGTCTGCACCCGCAGCAGCGGGGACTTCTGGACTCGGACCGGGTTCATCGTCGTCTTCCGACAGACCATGAATATCCAGGCCGATATCCAGCACGTCCTCCCCTCCGTGGTGGAGGTCCAGATGAAACTGGGAGGCCTCCTCCTCTTCGTCGGCTAACCCCTCCATATACTCCACTTGGTCTGCCCAGCTGGAAGCGGGGACTTCGACCGAGAGCTCCTCCTCGTCAGACTCGGACAGAACCGGGTTGCTAGACTCGGAGAGGAAAGGGTCCTGGCGCACGACTGCAGCCTCGCCCAGCACTTTCTCCAACTTAACCCGTCTTTCCAGTGTTGAGCGTCGAAGCAGGCGACAAAACGCACACGCTTCGGGCTCCGTCAACGCCCTACGAGCGTGGACGATCCCCAAACAGACCGGGCAAGCCTCGTGCTGGTCCTTTTCATGGAGCGAGAAGCCGCCCCCCTGGGGACAGGGGCGAACTGAAGACTTCTGCTTCTTCTTGAGTAATTTTGTGCTCATCCCGAACCACAAAATTCACTCCTTCGTCGAGATAAAAAAGGTGTCTCAAAGTTAGCACTCCGCGGGCAGACACAGTTACCAGTAGGCAGCTGCAGCTAACACCAACAAAAGCTGTTAAACTAAATTTGAGAACCTTCGAGCAAACAAAGCTAATTAGCAGCAGCTAATTAGCTAGGTTGGGAGAGGTGTTCTTGCGAGGTGAAGAGCAGTAGAACTAAGGAGTGACGGTGATGCGACAGTATTTATATGTGCAGGCGGAGCCTGACATCTGTCGTCATCATGTCACCTGCCTAAAGGCGTGATTAGAGGTGGCTTCAGCCAGGACACGCAGGAGCGTGGTTCCCATACATGATGTTGTACCGAGTGAATTGACTGAAAGGGAACTGACCGTTTTGTCTCTTTCTTGTCCTTAATTAATGCATAATAAACATTTCTCAATGATTTATAAAGTGTTTACAGTAGGGATGCACGATATATCGGCATTAATATCGGTATCGGCCGGTATTGGTCATTATTTTATAATATCGTATTGGCCCGATATGAACATCCGATATTGATTTCCCACTTTTTATCTTTGTGTTTCTGTTTTGGGAGGGGAGATGGTTCATTGAGCAGCATCTGTTTGATCATGATAGTGATAATAACTGAAGTAAAGCCATGTCAGAGGTCTGGTCCTTTATTCATGGTATCAAAAAAGATAAATGTGTTTGTGCGTATATGTATAATATATTTGTGTGTTTGTGTAATATCGGTAAATATTTGTTATCAGCCATAATAGCAATAATTATATCGGATATTGATATTGACTGAAATTTTCATATCGGTGCATCCCTTGTTTACAGATAAATTAATAACCTATCTATAAAACATATACTGTATAAGGGGAGCCTTAGTGTAAAGTGGTACCAATAAACTTAATAAATTTCACCGAAGTAGGCAGTAAGAAAAAAGTGTTAATTTAAACTTCATGCACAAAGTTAAAAACTAATGACAGCTGTCAGATTTATCAAGCAGCAACGTGTGTGTTACGGGTCTCTAATGGACTGCTGTAACAGTGGTGTTGCTCTGAAGAATAATAAAAGCAGGAACAAGTAAGGACAACATGAGCATTGCCTTTAGCATCCAGATTGCATCTGAAGCGAACAGGAAGTTCACCGTCAAACCAACCTGGAAACAACGCTTCTGAATAAAGGTTCCACTTTACTGCTAAAGTTCCCTTGCCCTACTAAATTCAGGACAGCACTAAATATGGACATTAACATGTCGAAATGCAAACAATACTATCATGTTGTTTTATTAAAAAAAACAATTGTATGAAAAACATTGCCAAGCTTGTAAAATAACCAAAACAATGTGGAGAAAAACTAATGACAGCTGTCAGATTTCTCAGGCAGCTATGTGTGCAAGGGCAGACAAGCCTGAAATGTAACATTTTCATTATTTTATCATCAGTTTCTAACTTCACCTATCCTCCTGACAGAGAATGTTGACCCTCAGTGACTCTTTGCACACTTCCAGGGCTTTCATCACTCTGCTCTGTAAGGCAACGAGAACATCAGCCTCCAGAATAATCTCGCCCAGTTTCAGTTCCATCTCCTTCTGCAGAAACTGGATATCTCGAACTCGTTGATCTGGACAGTGGAGAAGAATAAAATTACAATCCCCTTAGTAACAGCTGCTAAGGTTTCCCTCTGTTTATGAACCAAGTCCATCCTTGCTTACTGAGGTGCCTACTGTCCTCATCCTGCAGACGTTTGCAAGCTTTGCTAGTTTCCTCCATCAGTGTTTTGCACTTCGCTCTGAACTCTTCAGAGAGGTTCAGCATCACATCCATGTTCGCAGGATCAGGTCCCGTGGCCTCCTGGAGACGGTGGTCCATGATGGACCTGTTTCTCCTCTGACACTAAGAAGGACATGGTTAAATTAGACAGTTGGTTACACACAATAAAAATCCAATAAAATATGTGTGTGTGTCCTCTGAAGGTTCACTCCCTCTGTCCTGACTTGTGTTAAATTTGTTCCAAATATTTAGCTGGACAATTTACAATTACATTTAATTAGTATTCTGATTGTAAGGTTTTTTTGGTTGTATTAAACTAGATTTTACTAGATTTACAAAAAACAGACTTTCCCTGTACCTAAACAACTTTGATGGTGCTGCTACATATAAAGAAATCATTCTGATTAGTGTTTTTATTGTCTCTTAATTTTTGTGGCATGTCTATTATTTATCTCTAACATGAAATTACATAGAAAGCATCCTTTAAAAGGGATGAGATAGTTTTTGCCATGGGTTGTAGATTGTTTAAGGACAAAAAGAAACAATTATATGTATGTACGTTGACGAAGGACACGTGTTAATAATTACCATAAAATATTTAAAGTGAAGGTAGTTTTTATTTTTCCCTGCAATGAGATTGTGCTTTTAACAACAACAACAACAACAACAACAACAACAACAACAACAACAACAACAACAACAACAACAACAACAACAACAACAACAACAA
>NW_013952787.1:242291-261267 GCF_001266775.1 Austrofundulus limnaeus
GTATATACCTGAAACAGCTACATTAGTGCATCCTAATTTTTTTAGTATTAATATTTTAATAGTCATTTAGAAAAACATTTTTGGGGGGAGGTCACCTCTCAATAAATACTGTATCATTTTGGAAAATCTAACCACTCATTTTTACTCAATACTTTTACTTTTAATACTTAAGTACATTTTATGTCAGAAATTTACTTTTAATACTTAAGTACAAAAAATATCAGACAGATACTTTAAGAATTTTACTCAAGTAATATACTTAGACTTTAACTTTTACCAAAGTAATTTTATGGTAAGATACTTGTACTTTTACTCAAGTATCACTTTGTGGTACTTTATACAAGACTGACAACAATAATGACACATTTACTGTCAGTAGTTGCAGTTTTTAATTTTCACATATTTTTATGGTATAATGAAAGACAATGGAGCACTTGCTTCCTAATTTTCAGCCTTGAAAGACCTCTAAGTCCTTAATGGGGGGTCCGATTTAAAACAACCTTAGCTAAAGTTCGGTTAGCTATGGGCTAACTAGATTTTACAATCTAAAATATTTTTAATAGCTTTCACTAACATGAAACTGACGTTTCGGAATGTTTATAATTGTTTAATAAAGCCAATTAAAAGTCAAATAAAGTTGAGATAAATATTCGAAACATACCTTGTTCTATAATCAAACGGAGAGTATCACAAAACAACCGGCTGACTGGAGTAAATAAACTGTTGCTACGGGCAACTGCCGCTGTTACGTCATCAGACGGCGCCGGAAAAAGTTTTTCTTAAACTTTATAATAATACCACAGATTTACCGTGCAATGTACGTTTGAAAATCTAATATAAACAATAAAGACTGAGCTAACAGCTTGTTTGATGACAAAATCCATTACTAAAGAAGAAATCAAAACACATGGTAAAAAAAAGCATTTAAATAAATGTATACATAATTTCAAAGGATAAAAATTCAATATCTAAAAATATTCAGATTCTAATGTGACTGTTTTTCCTTCCATAGTGTCTGGTTTCCTATTGGCTATTGTTTGAAGTTACTCAGTCTTGCAGATTTTACTTTGATGTAATTTAAAGCTTTTTTTATTTTAAAAATAATTTAAATACAAAAAAGGGCTTAGTTTTCAAAAATTTACTTCTGTGAATACTCTTTGGCTACAATTATACAGGTGTTAGAGTTCTTTCTCTGCGTCTTTCAGAACTATTCTATATTTGACACCCTCATATATACAGTAGGTGCTTGTGTGTCAACTTCCAAAATCCAGATCTGAGGTATGCTCAAAAAGGTTTTTGTGTAGGTTCATTAAAAACAAAACACACAACACTTAATGAGACTTCTTTAATATTTTGTTACAGTACATTAGTTCTGTGTCATTTAATCAAAAACAGTGACAATCTTACCTAATAAAATAACTTAAGCCAACATCCATCAAAACATCGTTTGTCAAAGTTCAGAACAGAGATATTTCAAATCTATAGAAGAAAAAAAAAAAAAGAAATGTCAAGACAAAAGCACAAGCTATACAGTAAGCAGCATACAGTTCAGTTCAGACAATCATTTTAAGGCACTTGCTGAACACAAAAAGGTTGATAAAATATATTATTTTGATAACACATGGATGCATTAAACAGTGCAATATTACTTGAAGGTGTCTGTGACACCAGGATCAACATTTAAAGGAAATTTCTGTAGAGTCAGAAATTCAATAAGCCTAAAGCCATCAGTTCCTCACAAGTGATGCAATTTAGTTATGTCTTCATGTTCTCAAGAAACCACTGGCCTTTAATAAAATACAGAGACAACAAAACAAACTAAAAATGTCACACAGCTTTCCACACCAGCCCATTTCAAATACAACATTATTATTGTTTTTTTTTTTCAAAGCATAAAAAGATCCAGTGTAAACTTTACAACAGTATGTTCAGGTTCAGGACGGCAGGTAAAGAGAATCACCACACGACTAAGATCCATCACCTTCTTCCTGATGGATTCTGTTTTCAGCCAGTAAAACCCTTAGACGTATTAAAATAAAGGTCTTTGGCACTGCCAGGTGTTTTTAAGGCTACATCAGTTACAGATGAAGTGACCATCAGAGAGAACATACACTACTCATCACTGGTCAAGAATGGATTGGTTCTGTCTATTCTCTGCCATCTCCCCTTCTATACAGCTGGCAGCTGCAGATCAGTCTGTGAACATTTGCAAGGGAGTCCACAAAATGTCTTGAATCGTTTGTGGAAGTTCTCAAGATCATCGTGTGAGTTTCAAAACTTGCCATTTTGTCACTTGAATTTTAGACATGTTCATAAAAGATTAGTGGAACCCATTTTCTCTCAAAGTTGTCACAGATCATCATAAGTACTGCAGAACTGTCTCGAGAGTGCAAGACTCCACTGTCCAGGTCAAAAACTACACTTGCTAGCTTTATTGCAAAAGTAAATCAAGTCATAGACATGGAGGCAGTTATCATGGTGGGTACAAAGGTTGGGTGGAGGTGGGCATCGAAATAATGTGAATGCAGAATATGGTTTGGGAAGTCGTGCCCATGGTTTTACAGATGTAATTTAGCCTAAGGCTGGTGCAATGCATCAAATGTTTTTACATTTGTGTTTTAGTTGCGTGCTGTCCTGATTAAATCAAATGAATTGACGTTGAAAATAAGCTGACTTTCAAAGATTGTCCAATGGCTGGCTGGTCGTAAACACTCAGAAATCAATGCCACCGAAACTGTTTTCACCAGCTAGTCTTCAACAATCAGCCCAATAAAATACCATGTTTACAAAGCTCTGGATACTTTCTGACTATAATGACCGTAGACTGACTGTGTGAAGACCTGGAACCATGCAGTGACTGAACTTCATTTTAAGCAGAGGCAAGCAGGGCTAAGTCAGTAACAAAGGCATTTCCTGTCCAGGCTCTTGTTCACATTTTAACTAAATATCTCAGTTTATTTTGTTTATTTTATGCAAGCAGTGCTGCTGATTCTTCAATTTCAACTGTGAAAATCTTTACATAAAAACTGATTTAATCTTGATGCCAAATAAACACAATGGTCAAAGAGTCTTGGTCATTACCTGGTCCCATTTTCTAATTTAAATTTGTGGCTGTCAAGTCAAGTTGATTGGAGGGGTTTGATCTACAAAAGGAGGCAGTCCTATAAAAAATATTTTCCTTCATCACTGAGCAGATTACTTGCTTGAGATCTGACAACATTGTTTACTGTGCATCTTTTCATCATCTCTGAGTTATTTCTCACCAGCCAAACATTCATAACACAGTAAAACAAAAAGTAGAATACTTGGTGGTTCATCCTAAAGAGCAACAGTAAATTAAAATGGAACTGACTGAAGTGACAGAAATAGCTGCACCACTTCACTGGAGAAGTCAGAGATGAAGAAAGGTGCAAACAGCTTCTTTAGCTGCTTGTTTAGATGGATTTAAAGAAAAAAGCTTGTTTGAGGAATTGAACAGCTTGATTTAAGTTAAATGACCTCTGAAAGATTAGTTTTTAAAATCTTTGCTCGCTGTGGTTTTGTCAAGTCCATTGATCCTCTCGGGAAGCAAGCCTTCCTCGATTGCTACCCTGGACTCATGAACCTAAAAGAGAGAATCAGATTTTACTGGTTAAATATCAGAACATTTCATCGTTATTTAACACAAGTTAAAACGCAGAAGCAGAGTGTAAAAATGAATCTTCAACATTTTATACAAACACCTCTCTCAGCACTTAGTTAAACTATTTGTGTTCTGTGATCCTGACCAGTTTCTCAGTTCTGAAAGTCTCACCATGCTGGACTTTGAACCTTTCCAACACTGTTTCTTTGGGTTTGTTCAGCCTTTCTGTTGTACATTTGGGCTTACTGTCCTGCCTAGTTTGGTCCAAGCTTCAGTTCTCAGACAGATGGCCTCGGATTTGACTCTAGAAGCCGTTGGTCTACAGAGGAGTTCATGGTCGACTCAATGACTGCAGAGTTAATACTGTTGGTATGAGGTGCTTGTGTTGATATGCTGTTTGGTTTTGTTCAACTCTGATGATGTGCATGTGACCAAACATCTCTATTTTAGTCTTGTCCAAACATACGAGGATTTGTTTGGATGAAACTTGGCATGGGATGAGGATCAGCACCTCCAAATCTGAGTCCATGGTCTTCAGTCAGAAAAGGGTGGACTGCTTCCTCTGGGTTGGGGATGAAGTTCTGCCTCAAGTGGAGGAGTTCAAATATTTTGGGGTTTTGTTCGTGAGTGAGGGAAGAATGGAGCGTGAGATTGAAAGACGAATCGATGCAGCTTCTGTTTTGTGGACTCTGTACAGGTCTGTTTTGGTTCAGAGGGAGCTGAGCTGTAAGGCAAAGCTCTCTGTTTACCAGTCAGTCTACGTTCCTACCCTCATATGAACATGAACTTTGGGTAGTGACTGAAAGGACAAGATCACAGATACCAGCAGTCAAAATGAGTTTTCTCTGCAGGGTGTCTGGGCTCTCCCTTAGAGATAGGCTGAGAAATTCAGTTCTCCAGGAGACTCAGAATAGAGCCGCTGCTCCTCCACGTCCAGAGGAGCCAGCTGAGGTTCATCTGGTAAGGACGCCTCCCTAGGGAGGTGCTTCAGACATGTCCAACTGGGAAGAGACCCAGAGGAAGACCCAGGACACGCTGGAAAGACTATAGCTGCGTTTCCATTGCAAATGTGCGCAAAACTTTGTAGATATTCCGTTCATGTCAAAAAACACAGTTTCGCAACTGCAGTGTTTCCATTAAAGGGGACTTATTATGCAAAATTCACTTTTTAAAGGTTTTTTTTACTCAACTTTGGGTACGTACTTCTGAACAAAACAGTCTTAGGACCAAAAAATGCACCCAGGGGCATATTTACTGTAAGTAAATGTATTTTTAATGTAAATTGAATGAACATGGTCTGGATAGCCCACAGACATACCATAACAATTTCTAGGACCCATAATTGGTCTCCTTTAAGTAGGAAATGCTATTGAAGTCATGCGTGAATATGTTTGTTCTCATGATAAGTCATTACAAAATGGCAGCAACTGATGTAAACACACAGCATGTTGCTAGCACGACACTAGCGCTCATCATCAGAGGAGACGTCAGCGTCTTTTATCGAGGCTTTCCAGAGACAAGTCCCTACTTGGGAGCGGCTACGTATGCTGTGTTTTGGGAAATTGTAGTCGATGAGTTTATTACTTTATACTACTTCTGTGATATTACTACTACTTCTACTTCCTGTTATCTTCTTCGTCATTGTCTTTTTCACCAGTAGAAACAGCCGGTTGTTGATCACGTGACTCCTGTGATGCGAAAAAGGTGTTTTCATTGCAGTTTTGCAAAAAACACCAATTTCGATACGGCCGAAAAACCACCTCATCCTAGCGCAAAAACATTTTGTCGAAAAACTTTTTTTCCCCCGAAATTGACGTGTTTCCATTGAGCAAATTTATTTTTGAAATTCTAATTTGTGCATTTTAATGGTCAATGGAAACACAACTACTGTCTCTCTTAGGAACACCTTGAAGTCCTCCCAGAAGAGCTGGAAGAGGTGGCTGGGGAAAGTGAGGTCTGGACCTCCCAATAAGCAGAAGATCATGGATAAATGGGAAACAAACATTTTCCTCTGAAACACTTCAAAACAAGTCATACTTATTTAGTCATTTTATATTTTCCCTGTAAAGACCTTTAAGGTTGAACCTGCTAAATGAGGTCTGTAGATAAGATTCTGATGCAGTCTTAAAAAATATATGAAACAGTAATTTTGCTTTTTCTAGGCCTGGATAATATGGAAAATATCAAACAGTATTAAAAAAATCATCTGTTTTTCCATACTCTTTTCCCCATTTCATTTTATAAAAGATTAAAATCCAGAACTCTGGGAAACGTTCTGGCAAGAACAGTGTTTTATAAATGAAGAAAAAGTGAACATTATAGTGACTGTCCATTTTTACATAATGATAAAAGTGATGATGTGGTCCTGTTGGCTTCATCGGAACGAGATCTGCAGCTCTCGCTGGAGCGGTTCGCGGCCGAGTGCGAAGCGGCCGGGATGAGGCTCAGTGCCTCCAAATCCGAGGCCATGGTCTTGAGCCGGAAAAGGGCAGAGTGCCTTCTCCAGGTCAGGGGGGTCGCCCTGTCTCAAGTGGAGGAGTTTAAGTATCTGGGGATCTTGTTCACGAATGGGGGAAGAACGGAGCGGGAGATCGACAGGCGGATTGGCGCAGCGTCTGCTGTAAAGCGGGCGCTGTACCGGTCCGTCGTGGTGAAGAGAGAGCTGAGTCAGAAARCCAAGCTCTCGATTTACCGGTCGATCTACGTTCCTACCCTCATCTATGGTCATGAGCTTTGGGTCATGACCGAAAGAACGAGGTCCCGGATACAAGCGGCCGAAATGGGTTTCCTCCGCAGGGTGGCTGGRCTCTCCCTTAGAGATAGGGTGAGAAGCTCGGTCATCCAGGAGGGACTCAGAGTAGAGCCGCTGCTCCTCCACGTCGAGAGGAGCCAGTTGAGGTGGCTCGGGCATCTGGTAAGGATGCCTCCTGGACGCGTCCCATCGGGAGGAGGCCCCGAGGAAGACCCAGGACACGCTGGAGGGACTATGTCTCTCGGCTGGCCTGGGAACGCCTTGGAGTTCCCCCGGAGGAGCTGGAAGAAGTGGCTGGGGAGAGGGAGGTCTGGGCCTCCCTTCTGAAGCTGCTGCCCCCGTGACCCGACCCCGGATAGGTGGAAGAAAATGGATGAATGGATGGATGGATAAAAGTGATGATTGTATGGAAAAAATGGATATAATCCATAATGTTCACTTTTTTATTTACCTCATCAGCAAGTTTTAGACATTAGATTCTTGGTTTTTAACTGAATACCTACAGATGTATAAATATATTGTAATAAGTTTCATTAGTGGCTGTGTCACAAGTAATAAAACGACTGTTAGCAATTTAGTCTTACACGGTCTGACCTCAGGATAAACCTGCTGAGGGGTCCACTCCTGAAAGGACTGGTAGCCTTCCTAAATGATTTCCTAAGAGACCAGTTATAACAAGATGGTTGGAGGGTATAATATATGTTTGCTTACAACTCACCGTAAATGGTTGACTGATTCCAATGATGCTCTGCAGAGAGTTACAGTAGTAGCACAGCACACACTCTCCTCCTCTCACAGGGATATCCTCTTTACTAACAAACACCTACAGAAACAGACAACAAAAATCTCCTGCAGGTTCTTTTGATGAGTGCAAACTGTAATTTACGTCACTGAGCCACTACCTGTATCCACTCCTCGTTGAAAGCCACCTCGTCATCTTTCACCCATGTATATGTGATGTAGTCAGAGAAGCTGCTGAATCCAACCTGAATTTCAGAAACATTAAAAGTGAAGCCGAGGCTGAGACAGACCATTTAAAGAGCTGATGGTAAACATTCAACCTTATAGAGTCCAATCCAGTCCCAGTTACTGGAGGGGAACGGCTGGAGAGGACTGTAGAGAACCATGGCGTCAATATCTGAGCTCCAGTCACCATCTGCCTGCAGACGCACCAGAGGAGTGTCGAACATCTTCCTCAGCTGGAAGGACATCGAAATCATGTCAGGTCATATATGGAAACTTAGGACAAACGCTGGAACTCATTTGCAATTGATTCTCAAATTTTCTCAAGGCTGTGATTTATGAACAGCCAGAGGACGCATAGACAGACGGGCTGTGTCTCAATTCATGGGCTGGATCCTCATGAGCATGTAGCCCAGCTGGGCCACATGAGTCCCACCCCCCCCCAGTCCAGGTAGGCTGCATTAAACTGCTGTTAAATAAGACGGTCTAGCCTTCGCGCTCCCCCGTTACCATAATGATCGGTTTTATATCAGACTTAAAATGCATTAAATGTGTATTCACGTCTTTTCACTGAAAGAATAATTCAGTTAAAATGTTACACATAAATAAATAAAAACATAAAGTTGGGCGATAAATGGATTTAATCGATTAATTCAAATTTTCCATTTATAAAGATTTAATTTTGTGAAAATCTGGATTTTTTTCCCTCTTTGGGGCTTCTGTAGTTCAGAGGTCACCCCACCTGTCCCTCAAGATGCTTGGTACATGACAGGACCGTATGGCAGCTAGCAAAGAGGATCTGCTTCCATAAAAGGCACTGTTTCTTCAGTTTTCTGGAACCAGTTAGGTTTTGCAACCTCAGACTTGGAGCAACAAACACGTCATCTGTTTGAAGGCTCTTGCTACAAAAAGCAGGAGTACAACAGATTTATTTCAACACCTGAAACAGAGGCACTCTGTTAAGTGGGAAACAAAATCAATTAAAATCAAAAAACAAATTTGGGATGAAAAAAATCAAATTATTTTTTTTTGGGCCGTATCACCCAGCCATATAAAAACACAATAATAATTTGGGTTTAGCTCCAGTATCAGCACTTTTATCTGCATTTTATTAAACATCTTATTGCAGCATAAATTTCATTAACTAAGTTGCAGTGGTGGGCACAGTTCCCCTAAAGCACTAATAGGGGAACTAATTTCCTGATTAGTGCTTTAGGGCCTTTGTTAATTTTAAAATGTATTAGTGGATTAGCACTTGCTAAATTTATAGGCTAAATTTAGAAGCACTAACTGAGGTCTATAAATATTATTGATCAACATTAATGCTGAGGGTGAAAACTGTCACATTTTGTTCAAATGTGTGTCACTGATCCACCAGGTGACAATATATGAACCCAAATACAGCTGAGGAACGTCAGTGATAAGAATTAATAGAGCAACATGTGACTCATGTTTGTTGAGGAATATTCATGGGTTGGCTGGGTTATTTTAGTGCTTTAGAATTAGGGGACTTAAATATTTGAGTTAGTGTTTTAAGGCTAGTGGAACTCATTTTTAGATTAGTGCTGCCCACCACTGCCAAGTTGCTAAACTTACATTTAAAAGCAAATTTTTTGTTCTGTGATGAATTTCTAATCTAAGCCGACTTGGCAAAACAAAAAAACTCCATCTTTGTTTCTCTGTTGAGTTTGCTGTCGGCGCATTGAATTCTGGGATACCCTCAGCCGGGGAGGATGCTCTGATGCATCCTTGGTTTTCAAGATTTTGTAGGCTGCATGAGGAGGAGTCTTCATATTGGGACAGTACTCGGCGTGGGGCAGTGACATATGCTGCTGACAAATGCGCACTCATGAGGATGCAGCCCATGAATTGAGACACAGCCAGACTGTGCAGCCAATTTGTAGAAGTGTTTTATAAAAAGAGCCTTGTGTCTGAATGGACAGAAGGGGTCCACATACACAAACACTGATTCACAATCTGTTCAGGAGAGAATGAGGGAGTGTGTGAATCAAAGGCTCTGGCTCACTTATTTGTCCTATTAGATCTGAATTACAAAAAAAGAGTTTGGGAACAAGACATTTCCTTATGAGGAATCTTTTGTTTTTTAGTGCAAGTTGTCTTCATGTCTAGAGAAGCAATGATTAACTCTACAAAAAAAAGTCACAGAATCACTCTGAACTCTCGCACACTGCATATGTGTCAAAGAGATAATGTTACAGAGGAATGGGTGATCATGTTTCCACACATAGTGATTAGCCTTTTCACCATTAGTGTGAAGACACCAATAACAGGTTTGTGGTCACTGATGTTGTATTCCATGTTGCTGGTGTACAAGTCCTGTCTGAGCTTCAGAGGGTACTCCTCATCCTGCGCTTTAATCGTCTTTTCATGTAGTCCCACTGAGGTCTCCTCCTGTTTGTCAGAGGGCAGCACACGCCACAGAATCCTGTCGGTCCAGGCAGGTTTCCGCTTCTTACTGCTGAACACGTCATAACAGAAGAAACAACACAGAAACCATCATTAGTTCACTTTGTAAAATGTTCAGACGTAACTCTCCTGCATGTGAGACAATGGAACAAGTATAAACTAGGGATGCACAATATATCAGCATTAACATCGGTATCAATCTGATGAGTAAAACTGGGCCGATATTGATTTCCCAGTTTTTAGCTTTGTGTTTCTGTTTTGGGAGAGGAGATGGAGAGGAATTTTTGCCTGTATGCTGCATGTGTCAGTCCTTCACAATCAAAAGTCATCTAATCTTCCAGCTGCAAGCCTTAAAGGGATCCATGATTAGTTGTAACATTAGACTTTATTTGATAAACATTCATTTTAACTATAAAATAAATGCTGTAAAAAGACTGTAGGATGTTTAGTTTTTATAATTTTTAAAAGTATATTTTAACACGGACTGAACCATTTTATTTACACACAAAGCATTCTGGGTAAATGATGACATGGATAGGTCCTCGGTGTGAGCGAACTATATCCACCCTGAAGGTTAATCTTGGACAATATCTGATGATCGACTCTTTTAAATGAAACCAGAGAGCGTTGACAGAGAGGAGAAGGTAGAAATGACTCAGCCTGGAACTGAAAATATGGATGGAGGACAACAGAGCTGCTTCATGGAAGAAGAACCTCAGATTAGCCTGTTAGCCTTCKAGCTAATACATATAAGGCAACAGGACTATTCAACTAAATGGCTCCGGGGGCCACAGTTACTGCAGGCCAACAGTTCAGGGGCCGAACATCCAGCAATTAAAGTCATTATGTAAATAAGCCAAGTATTACAAAGATCTGTTACCTTAGAAATAGTTTATTTTGCTGTATTTAATCATGAATACAACATACAGAACCCTATAAAAGTAGTGTTATTTAAACAATATCAAAAACAAAAATAACACATTATGCCTCATATTTAACACAAATATTATTTTAACATCTCTGACTTGCCAAATTTTTAAACCAATTTTATTTTCACTTTCATAGTTTTATCTTCAACTGCTTGAAATTTTAACTGTCTTAAGTGTTTATAGAAATAGTTTTTACCAGCTTCTATCCAAGATTCTGACATTTCTGTCGATCCCAAACATATCTATGTCTAACTAAAATAACTTATAGTAATTAAAGTAGAAAACTGGGGGTTTGTGCTTAAGAAATGAATGAACGAATTGGCGGGCCAAACTTTGGTCACTCGCGGGCCGGATGTGGCCCGCAGGCTGTCAGTTGAATAGCCCTGCAATATAGCGTTGACGCTAAAGCTAACAGGCTAAGCTGAGGTTCTTCTTCCATGAAGCAGCTCTGTTGTCCTCCATCCATATTTTCAGTTCCAGGCTGAGTCATTTCTACCTTCTCCTCTCTGTCAACGCTCTCTGGTTTCATTTAAAAGAGTCGATCATCAGATATTGTCCAAGATTAACCTTCAGGGTGGATATAGCTCGCTAGCAGCCTCGCACCGAGGACCTATCCACGTCATCAATTACCCAGAATGCTTTGTGTGTAAATAAAATGGCTCCGTCCGTGTTAAAATATATTTTATACATCCTGCAGCATTTTTACAGTCTTTATTTTACAGTTAAAATGTAGCTCTATCAAATAAAGTCTAATGTTACAACTAATCAGGGATCACTTTAAACCTGTTATTTTCAACACAACAAGTGAAAAATGTCTAGCTTTAATAAAAGCGTGACTGACCTAATGAATGAAAATTCCAAAAGTATGAATCCAGAATAACAAGATTTAGAGAAATGATTGTCCAAAACATCGCAGGCTCATAAAAACAGAAAAAGTTTAGACTGCTAATAATATTTTAGTAACACTTTGGAAGCACGACTAAGGTTACATACATATTACCAGCAGGTAGAGCATATCCAACCATTAAGCTGTTGTTAGGTGAATCAAACAAAGGATTTTATTAAAGATGATGCAAGTATTGTTTTTTTAAACTCTTACTTATAGTCAAACCATGTCTTGTGGAGCCTGTGAAGTTAAAAAGAGGTGAAGGCAAAATAAATACAAAAGAGTTCTTTTAATCACTGTTTAAAAGCATTGTTCAGATCAATACGATGGTTTCTTGTTTCTGGATACAGTTACCTGCTATCATAAGTATCTGACTTCAGGTCAAACTTGTATGTGGGCTGGAAGTTCAGTGGTCCTTCTTCAAACTCCTGCAGCAGCTCTTCTTTTTTCTTCAACATGATCAACTGAAAACAACAACATGATTTGTGTCTGTGTGTTGGTGGGGGGGCAGACAGACACTGAAAGCCTGTGAAAGGACTGAACCTGATCGTTGCTCCACAGCAGGTTGTAGGTTTGATTGTTGATGCAGGAGCGAACAAAGTGCATGCCGTGGTCCTGTATTCTGAAGTTCAGATCTCCAAACCAGAACACCAGCCTGGACACAAACATGGAGGGAAATAGAAGGAGTGAATGTGTTGTTTTACTTTAAAGTGGCTGTGACATCAAATTTTTATAATAAATATTAATTTGTCTTTGGAACGATAACATTGAAAAAATATTGTAAAAAAGATTTCACACTGCTGCGATGAACAGTTGTTGAGATATTCACATGTGAAGAAACAGGAAGTGATGTCAAAGGGGAATGTCTGAATGTAAACAGAGCGTTGTTAAAATAACTAACAACACAGACTGTAGAGAAGAATCTGGTGTTTCTTTAGATTATTTTAATCACTATCATAGAGAGATGAAAAAAAGTCATAGTTCAAAAAATATTGTTTAAATAAACAAAAACAGGGAGTTTTCTTTCTCAGAGTTCCCCTTTCATGTCACTTCCTGTTTCACTTCCACTGAGCCAAATTCAAAAGAAAATGTGCCAATAATGTAACATAATGGGTCAAATCATGTGTATTATGATGCCAAGTGTCTTAAATATAAATATATTTTCTTTGACTTTTTGTATTTCATGGATATGAGTGTCACAGGCACTTCAAACAAAATTGTATTTTCCAGGCAGGTCCAATAGAGTTATTTTCTCATTTAACTTGGAACAAAACTTTATTTGAAACATTTGGTTAAATCAGAGTTTTTCAGGTAACAATGAAGCAAGAAGGGAGTACTTATTCTGCTACTGTTCAAGCTGTTATTAGAAGAATCAGATCTAATTGATAGATCATAACAAACTGAATTTCGTTTTATGATAAATTCATAGTTCCAATTTTTTTTATTAATTCACTTTAGTTATTTATTAGACCTCAACAGCTTGAGGCTAAACCCATTATTTACAGGACTTTTCATTTTATAATTAAAGATATCCACAACAAAAATTAACACAAAAGCTTTAGAAACAATATTTTGGATTTGGGTTAAAGTGATTACTCTAAACCAGGGGTCTTCAATCAGTAGCTCATGAGCTCATTTAAAGTAGCTCTTCAGTGCTTATTAAAAATTAGGAGAAGCAAAACTTAATTTGTCACTGGCCAAACAAAAGTTCATTTAATTCCAATCAATCAATCTATAGATGTCCCTTCCCCTTGGTTGTCAATCAGACAGTTTAGGGCTCTTTGTGGTGGTTTCATGTGAATTGAAGACAAAGTTTTTTTTGTACAAAACAAGCTTATTCCAATGGTTTAAGTTTAAAATTAAATGTTGCAAAAAGTAGCTCTCCGACAATTTCATTTTTTGAAAATAGCTCTTACGGGAAAAAGGTTGGACACTCCTGCTCTAAACAGAAGTGGTGTTCTGTTGTTGGTATTCTGCACTAGACACAGTTTATCCATAACCAAGACCATGTTTGAACATAACACGGCACCACTGGTTGCAGATTAATTGACTTTGTAGTTATGTCACCTGATCTGCAGCCGTATGTTTTGGACACTCAGGCGAAGAAAGTAGCTGAGCTCAGGGTTCCCACACCTGGGTCAACATCAAATTCAAGGACCTTTCAAGGACTTTCCAGTACCAATTTCCTCAAATTAAAGAACCACGTACAATGGCAATTATCTATTGCTACCACAGAATGTTATCAATAAACAGGTTTAATACCATGTAAATTCAATGAAAAACTGAACAACATAGAAGTTGTTGAGTCAGAAACAATGACGTCAGTTTACCATAATCCTGAGTTACCCACCGCAGCATATGTACATTTTTTTAATTTAATTTTATAATTTATTTTTTTAAAAGATGATGAAAATCAGTCATGTGAATAGAGAATTTCAATCCCCAAAAAACATTCAAGGACTTTCAAAGACAAGTGTAATTTTTGGCTGTTTTCACAAACTTTCCAGGGCCTTGAAATATGTTTTTTCAAATTCACAAACTTTCAAGGATTTCAAGGGCCCGTGGGAACCCTGTGAGCTGTCAACTAAACACCGAACGGTAGTGAATGATACCTTTGTGACCTCTACCATAATACTGGATTCATCTTTTTCCCAGTGTTTACTCTGTCTACTCAAATATGGTCATGGTGACTGAATTATGGACATCCTTGAAGTGGTCCTTCCTCTTTTCCTGGGCATCACCAAAGTAGGAAAGAGTCTATCCTCTACAGAAATTGGGTTTCAGTTTTCCTAAGTGTGTACATGTTATCCCAACTGTATGTAGTTGGTATCAACAACCCACCACACAACCTCCGGTTCCTTGTCCGCCAGAGAAGTGTCCCATGTCTCTAAAATTAGTCTACGCTGCCAGAAGTTGGCATGGCCAGGGATGCTCTAGCTGACTCTTTACCCAACGTTGATGGTGGGTCCATGTAGAGGTGACTTCCTGTCATGGCTCAGCTTGGCCACCAGGCACTTGCCTGCACACCTTCTCCCAGGCACGGCTTAAAATAAGTGTCCCAGTGTCCCAAGTCCAGGCATCGTATTCTGACAAGATGGATGTTTATCCATCAAGGGTTTTGAATCGTTCGTGGCTTGACCATTGCCCTCAGACTAATTTGCCATGGAGAACCAACTGTCACCCAAAGTTACAATGAAGAGATAGATTTCCTCTCCAAGTCTTTAAAGAAGTGTAAGGGAGGACAAACTGTGTAGATTTGACATTCTGTCTGGAATTCTCACTAAACAACTTTATCATGGGCAATGCCAGGGATTCAGTCAGACCAGGGTGACATTTTACACAGAACAGTTGCTAGAGAAATGAGTAATGCAGGTAGAGGGGGTCACTTTATAGTGCAGTAATGCACACTTCCTTACCTGTGGTCAATTATTCTTGGAGCCTTCTTACAATCAAACATCTGTGTATCCACAATGTACTCAAACTCATCCACTCTCTCTGTGGCGTATTTCATATGAGCAGCCAAGTGGCAGTTGAGGAAGCAGAGCATGTGGCCATAAAAAGACAGACGAACAGACACACCACCTTTGTTACCCTGAAAGACAAACAGGAAGAGATCAAAATCAATAAACCTTTGTGTTTTTCAGCAGTCACATCATTAATCAATACAAGGGAACACCAAGGCACTACCAGCACCAGCCTTCACTGATACGGTGGTATGTTTTGGATCATGGGCAGTTCCTTTCTTCTCCATACTCTACTCTTCTCACCACTGGTACACTTTGATCTGTGTCTCATCTGTCCATAGGATGTTGTTCCAAAATATTAAATGCTTTTTAAAGGGGAAACATCATGTAAAATCGAGTTTTTTTTTAGATTTATATCATGTTATAACCCTATCCCCATAAAAACATACCCAGAGTCTTGCTTTGACTTATTCATGCATAGTTGTGAAATCCTGTAATGTCCCATGGTAGCTATTCAGGAGAACAAAAACAGCCGCTTGGTCCTAGAACAACCTCTTCCGTGCAGCTCCTCCTCTGGGCTGTGTCTCCAAGCTGAGCAAAATGCCTTTGAGGAAATGTATTTCTGGATGCCAAAGTGACTACACTCGTTTTAAGCTTCCCATGGATGATACAGTTCTTAATGGTTGGACTTCAATTTTTAAAGAACCCTCCTCTGAAAAAAATAAGTTATATTTGTGCGAGCCACTCTATAGATGATAGCTTTCTGAACAAAAAGGAATTTACTAGTGGACTAATAACAAGATTATCACTAACAGATGATGCAATTCCAACACTCAGAAGTACACAAACACTGTTGTCGTCCGCACAGGTAAAAGTTTAGATTAGCACTACTCAATTTTAAATTTAGAAAGCACAAATCCGCATATTATTTGAAAAATTAGTAAAACTCCTAAAGCACAAATGAGAAATTTAGGTCCACAATTAGCGTTTTTGCACTTTAGGGGACTAGTGCCCATCACAATCAGTTTATAAAGTAATAAAAAGTAAAGTACAGCTGAGATTCCTTTGTTTTCTCTCTTGCCAAACCTGACTTTAAGCTCAAACTATTTTCTAAGTTGGACTTGGAAGCAGCAGGTAAATAAGAGCAACACCACAGCTGAGACTAAAGCTGGAAACATACTTCCTCTGAACTGGTGACGTTTGCACAGGTTGTCGCAGTTTCATGACGAAAATTACATCACCAGGCTTCGCAGAGTCGACTCGACCACCGCTTTTGGTACAACCCACCGGCAGAACTTTTTACCCCCCTCCCGTGATGACGGTAATGTGTGATTGGTCTGAAGTTCGTGGGCGTTTGTTTGTGCTGAAACTAAAAGCGCTCGGACACAAAAGAAAAAAAAAAAAAAAAAGACATGCTCCTAGAGCAGACTGTTGAAGCAGAGTTTTATAAAGATAGTCAAACCGGGAAAAACTCATGGCATGTTTGTTTGTGCTGAAAGCGCTAACGCTGCATTTACTTCAACCACTCGGTAAAAAAAAGGAAAGAAAAAAAAACGACTCGCTCCCAGAGCCGACTGTTACCAGGAAGCAGAGTTTTATAAAGATAGTCATACCATGAAAAACTCATGAATGGGGATTAAACAGACATTGTGCACGGAGGAATCTCACTGATAAAAACTGTGGAGCTAAACCAGGACAGATGTGGATAAATACGTCGGGTGAGTGACAAGTCTGACTTTTTTTCTGCATTGTCAGCTGTTGCGGGGAGAAACTCCATGCAGTATGATGTAGCGGGAGGGGGGTTTCCTGAGCGCGGCGCGGGGTGTCTCAGGGACTATGAAAGGTGTGTGCGAAAACAACTGCAGAAAAACCACGTGACTACGCGTCGACCCGTCAGCGTCGGAGGGAGTATGTTTCCAGCTTTAAGCTCTTCTGAAACAGTTGGAAACTGTGTGGATGTCCTGAGAGAAACTTTTATTACTCTGCCATTTTTCAACTTGTGACAGTATCTGGACTCAGATGAAACATTGTGAGCAGTGCATGGACTTAAGTTATAAGTAAAGGTAGGACATAATAACTTTGTTTTAATGAAATGTGCATCAAATGGGCTGCAGTTTGTGTAAAGAACACTGATATGAGATATGAGACATAATTCATTAACTTCTGCCAGTCATGGTGAATGAGTTGTTCTGTAGGTTCGTATATTTGTAAATCTGATTCTGATGAAATGAGTGACTCACCATCCATGAACATCACCATCCATGAACCTCACCATCCATGAACATCACCATCCATGAACCTCACCATCCATGAACCTCACCATCCATGAACCTCACCATCTGTGAACCTCATCATCCATGAACCTCACCATCCATGAACCTCATCATCCATGAACCTCACCATCCATGAACCTCACTGCACAACACTGCTCTGTAGGTTTAGACTGCTGGAGCACAAACTGAGCACATTTCCTCACTCTGCTGCTGTCTTTAGTCTCTCTCCTCTACATGTTTGTTGTAATTACTTCTATCAATAACATGTTTTCTTTGTCTCTCTTCTAGAAGAATATACACCTGGACCAGTTCTTCTGTTTGCCTGTGTCTCTTTCCTGTCCTCCAACCCAGCCGGTCAAGGCCGATGGCCACCTGTCCTGAGCCTGGTTCTGCTGGAGGTTTCTTCTTGTTAAAAGGGAGTTTTTCCTCTCCACTGTCACCAATGTGCTGCTCAGGATGGGAGACTGTGACAAATTGAAGATTCAACACAATCTGCTGGCTTCTTTAGATTGGCTGTTTTTTGTGTACACTGCCCTGAGATGATGCCTATTGTGACTTGGCGCTGTATAAATAAGCTGAATTGAATTGAATCTTGAGGTGAAACTCTCTGTATTCATGCTGGCTAAGTCTTCTCTTGACTGCTGATTTCTGTGTGATGCTGAAAAAAGCAGCAGGATAAATTTGGAAGTGTTTTGAGCCATATTATTTGCTCATATTTAAACAAATGCTTCTGAATAGTGCTGTCCCGACTAGTCGACGTCAYCGGTTACGTCGGCTGCATAAATACGTCGACACGCACAACATATCGTCGACAAGTCGTTTTACGTGAATACGTCGAAAGAGGAGAAGGCAAAGAAAATGGCAACACCCGGTCCGAGCAGTCCACGTGAAGAAGACCCCGATGACAGAGTTCAGCCAAGGAAACGTCCAAAGACGTCGAAAGTGTGGAAGTATTTTAAGTTGAAAGAAAAGGTCGTGGTTGGTTGTTCACTCTGCAAAATGGAGTTAGCCTAGCATAGTAGCACTACCGCAATGAACGAACACCTGAAGCGCAAACATCCTGGTGTTCTGCTCGAAGATGAAGGCAGGAGGAAAAGTGCAGAATCGTAAGTCCTGTTATATTGCTTTTTGGCATTAACATAATATATTAAGAATAATAACGTTGGCAGCAACAGTCTCTGTGGTACTTTCTGATTGTTAGTGTCGACGTTGTCCTCGTCAGAGAAACTGAAACTTACACACTTCAGGCAGAAATGTTTTTACATGCAGTGGGCAGTGTTGCTTTCAAAAAAACAAACAAAAAAAAACATTAAATTGTTTCTTTTCCTCCACTTTCTCCTTGTTTACCGAGGAGTTTGCCATTAAAATCTTGACAACACCGTGATTTATACATCGTTTTATGCCTAAGATTTCCATAAATTATTTTTTAATGGCTGTAAACAGTATTTTCTCATTTATGGATTGATATCGAATTGATAAAAGGGAGATCCAAAATCCTTTCCATAAAAATATTTGCCTCTAAGGTGTTAACAAACAGAAGCAAGAATTTTGAACCTGTTTTTATCCAGATATTGTTTTTTATGTAAACTACTTACATAAACTACTACTTAATGTAGCCACTAGGCGGTTTTGTAAAGGTATCTCAAGCTGAGATATATGC
>NW_013952787.1:261892-263270 GCF_001266775.1 Austrofundulus limnaeus
AGTCTTTATATTACTCGATCAACAAAAAATAATCGTTAATGAATCAAAAAAATAGTCGTTAGACTAATCGAATAATCGTAAAAATAATCGTTAGATTAATTGAGAGAAAAATAATCGTTTAGGACAGCACTACTTCTGAATTCACTGGACGTCTCTTCACAGTGCAGATGGACAATGATCCTTAGCGTACTGCCAAAGCAACCCAAGAGTTTTGTAAGGGAAAGAAGTGGAATGTTACGCAATCTTCAAGTCAATCACCTGAACTGAATCAGACTGAGCATGCATTTCACTTACTGAAGGCAAAACTGAAGGGAAATAACCCAAGAACAAGCAGGAGCTGAAGACAGGTGAGGCAGAGGTTTAGCAGAGCATCAATAGGGATGTCTGGTGATGTCTATGTGCTCCAGACTTCAGGTTATAACTGAGTGTACTGTATATTTGCAACCAAGAATTAAAAAGCAGAATTTTGAGTCATGATTGTTAATTTGTCCCATTACTTTTGGTCCCTTAAAAATTAGGACACACCTAAACAAACTGATGTAATTTGTGTACCGTTCACACAATTTAGATGCAAACACCTTCAAATTAAAGCTGGAAGTTCAAGAACATCTTGTTTCATTTCAAATCATTGCGGTGGTGTTTACAACCAAAAAGATGAGAATTTTTAACGTCCCAGTTTTTATGGACCTGGCAGTAGTTAAAAGTTTATTCTTGTTATCACACCAACATAAAAACTATGTTCATCCTATAATTTGTAAATAAAAGCAAAGACTTCTCTCTGCTGCTATGGTTTAGTTTATGAATGAGACTCTATGAGCATGATGTATTATGGTTTTTATGTTGTGAAATCTTAGCAATAAATGCAGAACTTTCAGGTTATGTGTACAATGTGTTCCTCAAATTTCTTGACTAATAAAGCAAACGTTTGAACACTTTGCAGAGGTTTTATGTAAAACATTCAGATGAAGGTTGTTTCCTGCAACGCTAGTACACTGAACCAGATACAGCAATGTGTTACTCAGCTATGATTGGTTATTTCAACATCAGCTGCTACTTACAGAGCTAAATCAACACTTTTCAATCAACTTTAGTTCTATTCAGAAAATTGTCATATTAAGGCAATGTCATGAAGGCGAGTTAAAAACATTTCATTAGGCAATGATCATGATCTGCACAGTTTTCCTTAAGTTAAAAATATGTAACCAAAGTTTGTGACTGGTTTGTTTACCTACAGAAACTGAAAATAGGGGAATAGTGACGTTCATAGAAAGTAGGGGTGCACCAAAGAATAGTTTTAAATCGGAATCGTGATTCTCATTTACAAAGATTCAGAATCGATTTAAAATGTCCCAAAATCGATTTATACTGTGTATATATA
>NW_013952787.1:264500-273747 GCF_001266775.1 Austrofundulus limnaeus
ATATATATATATAAAGAAAATCCAAAGGTTGTCAACCTCCATTTTGTAACCACTTGGGACGTCCTGACGTCACATGGAGCTGGTTCTGGTACATATGCATGCGCAGAAAGCACCAAATCAAAGAGGAAACTACAAAACAGGAGGAAACTGACCCCTGTCAGAATGCAAATATTTGGGTTCATTTTGTTTTTTACTGAATAAGTCTGAGTTTGACCTGAGCTTCACTGTGTGCAAAATTTGCAAAATGAAGATGAAGCACTTTAGAAACACGACAAATGGGCTCACTTTGAGTTTTGAATGAAAAAAATCGATTTTGAATCGAATTGTGACCCTAAAAGTCTGAATCGAATCAAATCGTGAGATAGTAAAAGATTCCCACCCCTAATAGAAAGCCTACTTATGATGGAGATGACAAACAATTTTGATGTATTTGTACATATTTACACTATGATTTGTTAAGTAAAGTACACAGGTCAAAAGACGAGTTAGGTTCAAACTATTAACTTTTGGGTCGACAAGAAGTTTTGAAAAAGACGTGTGTGAATGTTGCGCTCTATCGTTGTGGTGATCCACTGCCCTGGTTGGAGAATAAAAGAGATTTTTGCTCACCCAGTAACCAAACAAGCCCGTACGAGTGTACTTTGCCTGGATTTCTCTGATGAAGGGAACGTGCTCCAGTTTGGAGAAGAAGAGTAGGAGCAGACCCTGCATTCTCACTGAAGACACCTGAAACACAAAGTACACAAAACTCAAGCAACCATGTACACACACTCATTTAAAACACGTTTATGTCCTGGTTTAATGTCTGACAGTGACTGGAGTTTGTGTGTGTGGACATGTTTTTGCTACATCATGAGGACCATTTTCCAGACTAATAGCTTTGTTGGGACCAAATGCTCCTTATGGGGTGCAAAGCCTGGTCCCCATAGGTGCCAATTTTGCCAATTTTGGATGGGATAGGTTTGGGACTAAGGTATGAACTGAGTTTCGGTTTGCTTTAGGGTTAGGTATGTACTGGGGTGTTTAGGTCAAGTTTAGGCTGTAGTAATGATTGGAAAATGAATGGAAGTCAATGCAAAGTCCCCATGAGGATGAAAACCAACGTGTGTGTCAGTACCTTTATATAATTCAATGGTGCTAAAGTGGACATAAACTTTTGACTCCATGGATCGTCGTACATCATGTCTGTCATAAATCTTACAGGTCCTGAGTAGACTTCCTGCAGACTGGACACAGTTGTGATTGTCAATCTGCTATACAACCAGAAATACAAACATTAATGATGACAAAAACAAACATATGTACCCAATGACATAAAGGTCGGCGCTTTTTGGTGAGTTCAGGTGGAGAAGTGAGGTCACATCCTCTGGAGGATCTGCAGTGGCCACATTCCACGTCACTATGTGAAGTCTGTGAAACGAAAGCCAAACTGGATGAGTACTGACATGCAACAAGCAATATTAAATCCATCCAATCATCTCAAGAGAAAATTTATACTCAAGTAAAACTAATCTATGAAACACACAAACAAAAACAACTCTTGAATTTGGTGGAATTACCGATGGTTAAATCTCTTGTGGCAGAGGTTTAACAGACCTAAGGCAGAGTTCACACTTTGAAGCTGAGAAAATTAAGTTTGAACCTCTGGTTAATTTGTTTGAATTGAGACAAAAAGAGTTGATCACCAAAAGTGGTGGGGGTGGTGACACAAAATCTGACTGTACCGTTCTCTGAGAGCCAAACAAGCCGTCTAATTATCTCTGAGCTCACCAATGTGTGCATCGTTTCTTTAAGAACAAAAACATGCAAAGGGGTTTCATTCTCATGTCCATTTCAGTCAGAACTGAGGGTTTATACTCTTATTTGCCTGTAAGAGCGTATCGCAGCTAAAGCATTCCTGCCTGAATTTACATTATCCAGATTATCTTGCATTACCATTTACTTTCGTCAGTAATTTTAAGGAGAAACGTTTGTAGCCGTTTGAATTTAGAGGGTTTTGTAAGCTGTTTTGATAGGCTGTGTTAAAATGTTTTCATTTGAAACCACAAAAAAAGTAATTAGAAAAAGACATAGGAAACTAGAAGCACTCAGAGAGTGCAAACCACTGCCAAGGCCATTTTCCTCCATTCTGTAAGAGTTAATGCGCAAAAGCAGAGATGGAAACACATTTACCAAATAAGTTCTGACGTAGTGAACATTTAAGCAGCAGTATGCAAGGATTTCTTCTCAGTGGAGTCCAATGTGAAAAAAAAAAGTTAGACTGGTCACCCAACATTATTCATGGTCAAACTGGTGTGGGATTAAGCTCCTAAGTTTTCATCAGTCACATTTCACCATGTAAAACGTCTGTTTTATCTCCTTGTATGAGTTTGTAATGGTTTGACTCTCTTTATAAAGTGCTTCCTGGCTCCCCCCGTCTCCAAACTTTGAGGCCCGGCAGCTCTCTGTTTACAAGCCTAGTAGAGACAAACTGTTTTGATTGGTTGTTTAGGAAATGTGGTGTGTTTGAAGAAATTGGAAAAATAGGTTTCATGGTGCAGTCACGCACTTCCTGGTCACAAAACGTTCTGTAAATGCGCATATTATGGCAGAAATTATTCATCATTAAATGTGGTTTTAACATTACTTTATAAAGTTTGACGTCCGTGCTGTCCAATCCAGCACACTGTTTTTTACAGAAGCCCTGTAAAAGCATCACAGCTTTGCCGATCTCAGAGTGTTAAAAGAAAAACATTCCTGTATCCGCATCGTGATCCGGAACATCACCAAAATTTAAAGGTGTGTTCCTTGGCCCAGTACCCACAAGTGGTACAAATGTCATGACAATCCGTCCACAAGTTTTTGAGTAATGTTGTCCACAGACAGAACGACAGACAGACAGACATAAGCGACCGAAAACATTACCTCGCCCTTGGCGGAGGTAACTAACAGAAGTCAGCAATTCAAAGAATTTCTAGTAAATATTATAAAAAAGAGCAGCACAACACTGCAGTGGTTAGACCTGTTGAATCTCAGCAACAAAGTTGCAGGTAGGTTGCATGTTCTCCAGGTGTGTGCATGGGTTTTCTTAGGGTACTCCAGTTTCTTTGCACAAACCAAAAACATGCATGTTAGATTCAATTGTAACTCACAATTGTCGCTAAGTGTGAGTGAGACTGAATATTTGTTTGTCTTAGTGTCTCCATGTGGCCCTGTGCATCCTGTTCAGGGTGTACCCCGCCCCTTTTACAGTAATTGAGATAGATACCAGCTCCCTACAACCCAGAAAGGAGAAGCAGGCAAAAAAGATATAAAGATTTAAAAAAATCAACCTTGGTTGAGTTTTTAATTTTGGCCTCTTATGAAAAGATGTATTATTCATTCATTCTGAATGCAATTGGTTGTACTCAGAGAAAAAGGGGCTGAATACTTTTGCACACAGCACTTTTCACTTTTTTGTAAAATACGTTTGAATCATGTACAGTTTTCTTTCCACTTCACAACTGTATACAACTGTGTGTTGGTCTTTCACATTAAATTCTAATGAATTATATTTATGTTTGTGGTTGTAATGTGACAAAATATAGAAAAGTTCAAGGGGTATGAATATATTTGCAAGCCACTGTCTAATCAATTCATCTCAAAAATTCTTGAGAAAATAGTTGCAAATCAACTACGTGAACATCTGGATAGAAATAATCTATATGAGGAGTTTCAGTCAGGGTTTAGAGCTCATCATAGCACAGAAACAGCACTGGTGAAAGTTACTAATAATATTCTCATTGTCTCAGACAGTGGACTTGNGTTTCAGTCAGGGTTTAGAGCTCATCATAGCACAGAAACAGCACTGGTGAAAGTTACTAATAATATTCTCATTGTCTCAGACAGTGGACTTGTGTCCATTCTTGTCCTGTTAGACAGTGGACTTGTGTCCATTCTTGTCCTGTTAGATCTCAGTGCTGCATTTGATACAACTGATCACAATATTTTATTATGTAGACTTGAACTTGATATTGGGATTACAGGAACATCTCTAAAATGGTTTGTCTTATTTAACTGATAGATTTCAGTTTGTTAATGTTAATAATGAATCTTCTTCTTACACCAGAGTTAGTCATGGAGTTCCTCAGGGTTCAGTGCTTGGACCAATCCTTTTCACTTTATATATGCTTCCATTCGGTAAAGTTGTTAAACAGCATGGGATAAATTTCCATTGTTATGCTGATGATACTCAATTATATTTATCCATGAAACCTGATGAATCTAACCAGTTACTTAAACTACAAGCATGTCTTACAGACATAAAAACATGGATGACTTAATTTTCTGCTTCTAAACTCAGATAAGACAGAGGTTATGGTTTTTGGACCTGAACATCTTAGGGATCAACTTTGTAGCCTTTCACCTCCTCTGGATGGCATTAATCTGGCCTCCTGTTCTAATGTAAAGAACCTTGGTGTTATTTTTGATCAGGACATGTCTTTTAACCCCCACATTAAAAATGTTACCAGGACTACTGTCTTCGTGGGTTTTTAATTTTGGCCTCTTATGAAAAGATGCCCCTGAGTTTAAAAGGTTGTCACAGCTCTAAAAAGATTAAAGATTATGTTGAAACTGTGTTCTAAGGTCTGAAGAGACTCATGAAAAAACTAAACTAGAGAAAGACCAATCAGTTCAGTTTTTGTCAAAAGTTAAATAGTTAAAATCTCATTCCGTCTTGTGAGTCTCTTTACACAGCCATAATCTAAAACCTAAAAACCAATCACAAGCTATATTTTGAGCTTTCCAAACAAAATGTCTCATTCACAGCAAAACTCCAAAGATAAACACTTGTTTGAGTGTGACTAATCAGATTAGGCTGCTACAGTTTGGTCAAAACTCTTCACAGCATGTAGAACATAGAATATTCTGTGCTGATCAACAGCAAACAGAGAGATAAGTTCAGTGAAACACTTTATCAGAAAGTATGAAGTGAGTATGTTATTGGCCAGTGACGAGGCAGATCATTGAACCCAGAGAGGAAATTGCAATGAAGAAGACAGAGCAGCGTTAATCTTCTGTAGATTGAATAACGAGAGGATGCATTACTGTTCACCTGAAGCTGTCCTTCTTTGGCTTGTTTGTTTTCTTTGCACAGACGAGAAAGGCACTGTCCAGGGTCTTGACCATTTTCTCATGCAGCTTGTTTGTGGGGTCCAGGTCATCCATGCAGGTCATTAGCTGGCTGAGCCGATGGCGAAGAGCCAGTTTGCTTCCTGTTGACTGCGTGGCATCGGATGAAAGGGTGTCACTGCGGACGCGCCCCACAGTGCCGAACAGCTGACTGATTTCATCCATTCTGATTCAAAATATTAGGAATAGTAAAGACAGCTGTCCCCTTAAATAATAGAGTACTGAAGCTATGAGTTTTTAAAGGAACAAAAATTGTGGTTTGAAAGGAACCTAAAGGAGAAGTGATCAGATCTGGTGGAGTAAAATCAAGCAGCTGAGCGGCTCAAGGATTGGACCGCTGCACAGCACAGCAGCATGATTAGGGAACTGGGTTGTTCGTCTACTACAAGCAGTCATTGTGCATTAAAAACTACTCCTAATCTCATTGCAAAATGTCATAACAAAGACCTTTTAAAAGTTGAGAAAACACTGCGTGTGTGGGAATGTAAAAAAAAACCTCATTGACCACATAACTGCTCTTTTTTCAGCTATTGTTTTTTGGCTGTAAATCCGCATTAGTTGTGAACTCTTGGCCAACCTAATCCACTTGCTATAACACAGCAGACTGGTAACTGCAGTGGGTTTGGTCTTGCAACATATTCATCCCTACAGAATGCAGAATATAAATCCAATTGAGCATTTGTAAGATGTGCAAAAAAAAGTAAAAAGAGATTTTCTTGAAACCCTTACAAAACATTAAATGGGCAATAATATGCGTTTCTAAGGCATATATTTAAATTATATACCATAATAAAGTAACTATGTCACCTTCAGTTGTTATTAAAATGTTGTTTATATGTTTAAATAGAAATTAAACTTGACTTCTCATCATATCTGTTTCTAAACACCTTGAAAGTGGCCTCTGTGCCGCCCATTTCAGCACGGGGCCAGGCGGTAGGGTCGCCAGATTGGAGTGACAGTTTCCAGCCCAAACACAACGTAAAATCCACCTAACCACAAAAAAACAGCCCAAATCTCAACCTCTGACTCTGTGTGCAGCATAAAAAAGTTTATATTACTGATATAGCCTACACGTGTATATTATACTAACAACAAATACACAGTTAGCACACATCTGCATTGAATCAGTATTTATGTTTTTTGTAGCTCTGAAAAGACAGAGAGAGTGAGAGACTCATCTTTAGAATGAAAACTTGTAAACAAACAGATGGAGGCTGTTAAAATGTTTGCTGCAAGCACATGCATAAGAAAAACCAACTAATAGCTCTCGTTTTGCAGAAGGAGGGGGTAGGTCCTCAGATTCTCAGAAACAGTCTCTTCTCTTTGGTGCATTTACAGTTGATGTTAACAACACGATTTTGTAGTGACCCTTGATATTTTGATATAGTTTCCTTATGAATACTTTCTAAAAACCCACCAAATGTGGTTAAAAGTAGCCCAAATTTTAACAACCTGCCTAAACAGGTTTTTTTCCCAGCCCAACGTGATCAAAAGAAGCCCAATTGGGTGGAAACCAGCCCAATGCAGTGGTGGATGCTGGTCTTCCAAGAAGGGGAAGCCCAGTTTTGGCCTACATCATAAAATGTGTCGGTTTATTAAAAAGTAAATTCTACCCTCCCTTCCTTTTCAAGAAAAACTGTGCTCGAAGTCAGAAAGACTGATAGTCAGTCTCCAAACACAAGCAGATACAAAAAACCCACCAGAAATAGAAGCTCAGTTTGTTGCTAGCTGTTTTTAACAAAGAAAATGCTGCTAAAAGGATTAGGAAAGTCTCCGGTTCAACTCAGAACAGAATGAAACTAAAAACTGCTCACACAGATGTTTACATCAAAAGATCGCTGATTCACTCATTTTGCTGTCAATCAAACAGAGATTCAGCCTCTGACAGCTCATCCAATCATCATGCAGAAGCTGAGCGTCCGGGCCAGCCGAGGCCAGCCCACTTCCCCAAAGAACCCCAGAGATGCTGAGCGTCTGATGGGCGGGACAAAGCCCAGCATTTATCCAATGGCTCGTCTCGTTTCGCTGCACTCTTTGCTTCTCTATTGAACTCTGTGGAAGCTCAGCGTCCTCACTGTTTAAAGCTCTGTGAAGCTGCGGGACTGAGTGAGAGGAAAGCTGCATTGTTACCAGTAGCTATAATTACATGCACAAAATTTTTTAATCGGATTGAAATGTATTCAGATTAAATAATCTGAATGTACTGTTTACATGGACACAATCCGATCATGTAAAGTGTTTACATGCACCGGAGTTTTATTCAGAATAAAAGTCTGGACATGCTCAGTGTTGTAAACTTTCAGCTCTACTTCCGTGTTACAAACGTAAACAAAGCTCCTCTGTGTGCTCAGGACGGACCCGTGTCAGCTTTTAATAACGGTAGAGAGGTTGTTACTCCTCGGTTGATCTGCAGATGAAGCAATACATGCTTTTTTTTCCCTTTTTTTTTTTTGCAAAGCAACGTCTGCTGTTTGTCTTCTTTTTCATCTGTTAAGAGAGTGAGGAGGAATCCGTGCACACGGATTTCCAGCGGCTGTTTTTGTTTCTCCCACTGACCCCCGGCGGGCTCCGTAGCTTCCCGTGCAGTTTAAGAGCAGTCGCCTCTGGTGCTCAGCTCAGCTTGGAGACACAGCCCAGAGGAGGAGATGATCCCAAAAGGTGGTTCTTGTCCCAACTGGTGGTTTTTGCTCTCCTGCCTGCTGCCTCAGGACACTACAGGATTCCTCAAACATGCATGAATGAGTCAAAGTAAGACTCTGAGCATGCTTTTGATGAGAGGATAACATTATAACATGACAAAACTCAAAAAAAGGTTGATTTTACATGATATTATTGCCACTTCAATGTTTGCCAGGCACAAGCAACCCATCCTATCAAACCTTGGTTTGTGGTGCTCTCAGGCACCAGTGATCTGCAACAAGTTGCACCCCTCCTTCATAAAAGGCATGGTGCCTTCACAGACACCCCTCCTTCATAAAAGGCATGGTGCCTTCACAGACACCCCTCCTTCATAAAGGCATGGTCCTTCACAGACACGTCTCCTTCATAAAGGCATGGTGCTTCACAGACACGTCTCCTTCATAAAGGCATGGTGCTTCACAGACACCCCTCCTTCACAGACACCCCTCCTTCACAGACACCCCTCCTTCATAAAGGCATGGTGCCTTCACAGACACCCCTCCTTCATAAAGGCATGGTGCTTCACAGACACCCCTCCTTCATGAAGGCATGGTGCTTCACAGACACCCCTCCTTCATGAAGGCATGGTGCTTCACAGACACCCCTCCTTCATTAAGGCATGGTGCTTCACAGACACCTCTCCTTCATTAAGGCATGGTGCTTCACAGACACCTCTCCTTCATTAAGGCATGGTGCTTTCACAGACACCTCTCCTTCATAAAGGCATGGTGCCTTCACAGACACCTCTCCTTCATTAAGGCATGGTGCCTTCACAGACACCTCTCCTTCATAAAGGCATGGTGCCTTCACAGACACAAACAGTTACAGAAGAAAATCCAACCTGACGCTTTCTCCCTCGCAGTGCTCCTCTTTCAGGTTTAGCTCTGAAACATTGTCTGGCTGCTCCTCGTTCTCCTCCATCTTTTCCGCACCTAAAACAGAAGATTGTTTAAAAGTCAAGCTAATTTTCTGTCTCCTAAAAGCTAACATGCAAACTTCAGACTGAGTTAGCTAAAAACGCTGCATTTCAAATTTCTCATCTACCTTCAAAAGTTTCTCTATATTTAAAGCATTACATCAGGTCATGTTAAAGACAGAGCAGATGTTATCACCGTGCACTGAGTGACGCTTGTCTTCAGGTAGAAGCATCAGCCTAATTAACTTCCCTTTTTAATAAACATTAGATACTCAAAGTAACATTAATGTGAGCGAATGTTATCATAAACTACCTGGTTAGCCTTAGTAAGACTTATTTTTGTGTCTGTTTTCAACTTGAAAGACGTACAGTACTCCACTTCAGTAGCATACAATCCTCTGTTGTTGTTGGCCCCGCCCCTTAACCGGATACTGATAAGCTGCTTTCAAAATAAAAGTGCGATCTCAAACTGACGTCAATCTTCAAATATAACTACTGCCA
>NW_013952787.1:274342-277632 GCF_001266775.1 Austrofundulus limnaeus
TTATTACTATGATATATATATACTGTATATGATAACATTAAGTTTATATTACAAGCTAAAATACTTTAAGGTTTTTGTTGTTTTTTTTTTTGTTTTTTTTTGTCTCATATGAAGAACTAAATGAAATTGCCTTAGCATGGGAAAAACACAGGATACGCCGAGTGCACAACTCCTGAAGTCCTCATGGCTGCCCATCCATCATACACAGTGCCTCACCTGTATGGAGCACGGGACTATCTGCACCATGAAACCTGCTTGGAAAACTGTGTGTTTAAAGAGTTTCCACGTGATGATGAAGATGTCTTTAATATTTGTGTAGACCTTATTTCAGAGCACAATCTGGAGGTAACAGATGAGCTGTTTGAAACTGTTGATTTATACATAAATCTTCGACAACTTATCAACAATGAAATGGAGCCTTAAAAATAAGCTCTCACAGCTTGTGTTGGCCTTTTTTCCCCAAAGGGACTGACTTAGTTGCAACAAAGAGCCAATATGAACATGAGACAAATCAGTTCACAAGCAATATGTACATTTTCAAACAAGAATTTGTGCACAGCTGATGAACATTCTTTGTACAAATGGTGGTAACATTTTAATCTATAACTTAGCATTTGTTTTATAGCTTCAGTTAGAGTATCAGGTTGAGATTTAAGTAAGAATAAAAATGCTTTAGTAATTTTAGTATTTGTCATGTAACATACAAGTCTAGAGTGATTCAAAATAACACAGAGATGTATTGAACATGTAATTTATTGTCCTTCAAAATAAAGCTTTAATGCATAATTTTATGAATATTAAAGAAAGGTTATTCTTAAAACAGTACAAAACAAAAAAATGTCTAAATGCATAAACAATATGAAACATAAATTATGGAAGGACAAAACAAGATGTTAAATGAAAACCATGAAAATGTACATTTTCAGTCAACCAGGACATAATAAATAAATTTAAAAAAACTAAAACAAAACTTTTTTTTACTTTTACTGAATCTAACTGAAAACCACATAATTTAAAAGTACCATTATAAAAGGCAGCAATCTGTGATAAAATGTAAACATTTGCAGAAACAACACTATAAAAAAGTGCTAAATGCAAAGAGAACAAGATTACAAAAGATAATACATTTTCACATCAATTTAAAAGTCATACAAAACATGCTAATTACAAGAACTGATCAAACACATTGGGCCTCATGCAAGAACCGTTCGTATGCATGGCTTCTGAATGAATGAAAATGATTTACCACAGTTGTTTATACTTTTAGCAGCTCTTTTTATTCCACAGCTGACCTGCTAAAAATGACGGATTTCCTTTTCTGGATCTCTGACAGACGGACTTCAATCTCTGAACGCATAAAATTCTTTTACGTTTTCGCTGTAATTTTCATGAATGAATGAACACTTCCTTGTATCTGAGGCAGGAAACACAGCCTTATATGGTGTTTTTGGGGTGGTAATTATGCTAATCTCCTCTCGCGTGCACGAGCAGCTGGATAGAACAGGTGTAATTTACGCAGCTCATTTACGCACTTTTCCTGAAGATAGAAGAAATCTGACGTGACATGTTCGTATGAACCCTTCGTACGAACAAAAGTAAGAGAAATTTAGGATAAGAATACGAACATGTTCTTGCATGAGGCCCAATGTCTTTTTTTATGGTCAAAATTTTATCAAATACCCATCTTCCTTTGTTGATTTTCTTAAAGCAATACCAAACAATCATTATGATCATTTTGTCTACATGCTGTTATTCTGAGGAAAAAGAGTCTTAAGTTAGCTACAGTATATTTGGCATGTTGAAAAGTGTCATATTGCCAATTGGAATGGAGTGTAATCAAATTGAAAACTAATAATCAGTGATGAAATCCTTGTTTTCCCTGCTGACACATATGGCAATTCATGACTTAAAACATACAAAACAAATCGTGACCCATCAGTCATTGCCGACTGCTTTATGATAGTGAATAAAACTGTGGGTTGCTTTGAGAGCTTAGATTTAACGACTGAAAATGAATGCGGCTGACATGCACAGATTTTTGCACAATTCAAAAAAATCTACCAGAACCAAATAATGTAAGATATGGACCAAAAACTAAAAATCAGTTAAATTAAAGATAATGGCTGATTCTGTTGTTGGTTTAGACAGAAAACATTTAAAAAAATCTTTTTCTGTAAACCTACAACTCCAAAGTTATGACGTGGAAAGACAAGTCTGTTACACTATGTCCATTAAACTGATTTCTAACACTCGGTTCACTTCATACCTGAAGTCTGGGTAGTTTTCATAATTAACTGGCAATTCCAGGTAGCAACCGCAGGTGTGAGCAACTGGACGTCTCTGAAAACCTAGCATCTGTGTGAAGCTGACACTGACGCTTTTCCCCAGAAACAAATCAGATCCTGTGCAGAAGCAGAGAAAAAGTGAACGGTGCTGTGTGCCCAGTTCTCTGAGATGAGTTTGAATATTTACTGATGTTCTTCTGCTGCTCATTCATGGATGATGGATATATAACTGATCTGATGGCTTTTCTTAATGTTTGTTTTAGATTTTCACATGCAGCTGTGATGCCTTCCAATTCTGACATTTGAGGAATCAGTAGTTTGCTCCACTGCTCAATAACAAAGGCAGGTTCCTGAATCAGTTTTTGGTGGACAAGCTCTTCCAGTATTTGTTCAATAGGGAGATCCATGAGTTCAAGGAGTTCTTCTTGATCCACAATAGCAAAACCTGAACGACAGCTTTCAAGGATCATCTGATCTGACTCTGTAATATAACTTAGAAAGCAGTCAACAAGAGGACTCTTAATACAGCCCAGAGCAGCTAGTTCCAATATTACTGGGGCACGTTTAATAGGCAGGTACTTCTCTTTTTGTCATCCAAAAGCAATGATCTGACCAATGCTTTCCAAAATCATGTTGCAAATAGGGCACCTTGAAGTCTTTCTCCAGAGTGCACTGCTCATAAGAGTCCTGCCAAAACTCAGAGAGCACATCCCTTAAAACTCCTCCTTCATCAACTGCATTTTCCAGGCTTCCATCAGGAAGCATCACTTGGACAGATATGTCATTTTGAGTAACACTTTCATTGCAAAAATGTGAAAGAATTTGGCCATGATGAAGAACAAGAATTTTTTTTCCCTTTTTTCACTCTGAACAGAGGGTTCTTGCAGAACATCAAGAATAGACGGCCCAGAAATACAGCGGGTAAAACAAGTATTGAACACGTCACCATTTTTCTCAGTAAATATATTACTAGAGGTGCTAATGACATGAAATTTTCACCAGATG
>NW_013952787.1:278662-281539 GCF_001266775.1 Austrofundulus limnaeus
GTATGGATCACTTGGGTTGTTACCAACATCTGGTGAAAATTTCATGTCATTAGCACCTCTAGTAATATATTTACTGAGAAAAATGTTTAATGTGTTCAATACTTATTTTACCCGCTGTAGATGACGGTGAAGACAGAGGGCGCGTGTCATCAAGACTGAGACTATTTGTTTCAGACTGTGTTCTGTCAAGAAGGTARCAGTGCCACTATCTTCAGAAACATTCAGATTATTGGTGACATCAAGCTCTGTCACACTGGACAAATCCTCCATGTTGACAGTGAAGTAAACAAAGGAGAAAATATCAGCATTTGTGTTTGTTCAATCATTGCTGGTTCCAACATAAATAACATCAGTTGTATTTGCTGCTTCAGGTTCAGTCAGCAGTGTGTTTAGACTAGAGTGAGAGAACTGATGTGTCAGTTGAGGTTCCTCTGTGCTTTTCTGGCTGTGAATCACAAATGTTGTCCTTACTTTTTGTTGTTAAGTAAAAACGCAAAAGAGGCAGTTTTGTCTGTTCGTACAGTTCTCTGACTGTAATGTGTTCATCTACGCTCCTGAAAATCTGTTAAGTCAACCTCAAAATCTGTGATTCTTCCCTCAGAATTTTTTTGACCAGGAAAAAACAACTCTGAAGCTTTTTCTATCTACTCATTTTTTCTAGTTTTTTGACGTTTATTTTTCTTGTTCCTCCACCTTTTTTTGTCATTACTTGAAAAAAACATTCCATTACGAAAGTTGAGCCAACCCAGCTCAACTTTTCTCACGGTCTTCTCTACATTCTTTGAGTTTTCTTTTTCTGACACATGCTCAAAATCACCTGTTGTTGTTTTTTTTTTCACTTCAGTAGAAAAAAGAACTTATTAGTTTCTTAATTTCTTCATCATCAGTGATTTTTTAAGAAAAGAGAAAATAGGAAAAACAAAGAGGAAATGTAATTAGAAAGACTGAAATAGAGATTAGAAATATATTAAATATACACCAAGGAAACACAAGGCCACACACCCGACATCTGTCCGCTAAGAGAACATAGCAACAAAAACACATATCTACATAATAATAAAATTAATTATAATTTCTCTGTAAAGCATGCATACATTTAAACATATACCCATACATATCTATATAAATATATACATGCATACATTCATACATACTGTAGATAAATACACACAGACATATATACGCACTCAGTGACCAGTCAGAACCCCCGGATCAGAACACCTGTTTGTGAGCAGTTGTGAACATGTGTGTATTTACAAGATTTCTCTAATGGAATATTTTAGTGACTGTGGAGGACCAAAGGCCCAAACCCCAACGCACGAGGCAGACATTGGGGAGACCAGAGCCCAAGGACCGGAGAGGGACCCCGAACACAGAGCCCCCAAAGGCACCCACACGGGAAGATCCGCCCACCCACCCCCCAGATCAGACCATAAGGGGAGAACCGGGCGAGTCCCTCCAGTGACCACACGCAGTAAACCCCCGGGGCCAGCAGCGACAAGATTGAAGAAATTTTGTAACTGATTAAATGAATATTAAATTCAGTTTTGTATTTTTTTACTTTCTGATCATTGCAGCTTTAAGACCATAACAGAATAAGAGTTGGTGTGTGTGTCTTATCATGTGTTCTTTCTTTTAGCCTAAACAAAACTGAGTGACGTTCTGATGTCTGACGTAAAAGGTAACACCTCTGGGGTGTAACCAGGAAGAAAGATACAAGTTCACTTCATTATTGTAATAGAAAGAAGGAGTTGTCACTGTGTTAGAGTCTCTGCTTCTGAGCAGAGCAGCTCTGCTTTGTTTGGGTTTTCTTGATATGAGCCGAAGGTCTGACTGAGGCCTGTGTGCTGAGTGCTGTTCTGTGAACCTGATTGGAGTCAGATTATTGGAAATAAAGTTTTAAAGAAGAAATCCAGTTGATTCCTGTTTATTCAGGCTTATCATTTTAAACAAAGCAGCCCCCCCCCCCACCCCCCCAGGCCAAAGCACGACAGGGCCAGAGGACCCGAGCCCCAGCAGGCAATCACCAGGGCAGGCTGGCACCCGCCCCAGCGCCCGGCCCCAGACCTCGAGAACCCCAGCACGCTGGCGGGGAACTGCACACCCCACCGGGGGGCAGTGTAGCAGTGGGCCCTCAGACAAACCAGCAGGGGGGGCAGCCCAGGCCCCAGCCTGGCAAATACCCAAACATACACAATCGCACCATCCCGCCCTCATCCTCACACACACTCATTCAAAGACATACAAAAAGGACGCCACATTCAGAGTTGTAAAATATCTAAGTACAAATACTTTGTTACTGTACTTAAGTAGAAATTTTGGTTATCTGTACTTTACTTGAGTAATTACTTTTCAGCATAATTTTTACTTATACTCATTACATTTTTACACAGTTAACTGTACTTTCTACTCACTACATTTTTTTAAAAAAAAGGTAAGAAGTAGAAAGTCGTTACTCCTGTTTTATTCCAAGTTGTTATTCCCTTTAAAAAAAACTATCCTATAAATTGTGTCTCCTGATTGAGTGAATTTAATTGTGTTTGGATGAGAAGTATAAATATATACCATTCTGACACACTTTAATCTTGTACACAACCCATCACAGCTGCACGCTGTTAGAAAATATATTTTTTGGAGAAGTCACCTCACAATAAATGTCTTTTAGGAAAATATAACTGCTCACTTTTACTCAGTACTTTTACTTTTGATACTTATGTAGATTTTGTGTCAGAAATTTATTTTTTATACTTGAAGTACAAAAAATATCAGATACTTTAAGACTTTTACTCAAGTAATATTTTTAGAGAAGACTTTAACTTTTACCAAAGTACTTTTATGATAAGATACTTGTACTTTTTACTCAAGTATCACTTTGAT
>NW_013952787.1:281647-283297 GCF_001266775.1 Austrofundulus limnaeus
CCCCTACCCCCACCCACCCACCGGAACCCAGCAGCCAGCAGGCCATCCACAGCAACCAGGAGCCACATTCCAGGAGTCCAACACAGCAAAAACAGGAGTGTTAAATTTTCAGTGTTAAACCTTTGGTGTTGATTTAGCACCCCCTAGTGTTATTTTAACACTCTGAGTACACTTACACCCAGTGCTGGTGTTAATTCACAGTGTTGAGTTCCTCAGTTTTGTCTCAACACTGGACAGTGTTAAATAAGCTCCGCCCACAGTTCTTATTTAACACTTAACAATGTTATATAACACCATGCAGTGTTGAAAGAAGCATTCTGAAAAGCCCCGCCCTCTTCCACATCATGTCAGACAGACCAGTATTTACCCAGCATTCCTTGCTGAGAAATCTTGCAGAAATTATGTGTTTGTAGGGTTATAACTATTAAAGGAGTTCATGAGAGTAAAAAAATATTTGTTCTGGTTGTTTTCTTGTTCAGTTTGATCAAGTTGTTCAAGTTTAAGCTTGTGTTATTGGCCAAAAATCGACACCATGAGTGAGAGGTATGTCCTGGTGTGTGAAGCTCGACTCCGTTGAACAGTTTTACTGAGTAGTGTCAATGCAACACTTCAGTTTGATATTAACTCTGAGTGTTGAATCTACGCGCTCCAATTGATGGTGTCTGTTAACCTTTCTAACACCACAACTTACTTTGTTAATGATAATCCACAGGTGATACTTTTATCACTTTATTTGAACACTGTTGAAATGTTAATATGACACCCAGTATTGTTGAGTATTTAACACTGGATAGTGTTACTGTTAACACTATATTTTAACACTAATGCTACGTTCACACCAAACGCGTTTTGAGCGGCCAAAAAGCGCAAAACGTCTTTGCATGTAAACTGGCAGCTCCTGCCGCTCAAAACGCTCTCGGTGTGAACGAGCCATAACACTATTTTTATGTTAATGTGACACCAAGAATTGTTTAATATTAAACACTGGTTGGTGTTAAAATAAAAAATGGGTGTTAAAATTTAACATTTTTCTTTATGTTATTTTAACACCAGCGAGTGTGGACACATAAAGACACTTTGCTGGTGTTAAAATTAACACTGGCATTTTTGCTGTGAAGCAGCACCAGGGAGGATGGAGAGCCAGCCCCAACCCTGGCAACACTCCAAGCCCCGAGCCCACCCGCAGCCCAGGACCACACCCGGCGGCCTGCCCTTCTTTAGGACCCCACTCTCAAATGGCTGTCGGGGAACAAGAGGGTAGAAAAGACCCTCACGCACACGCACACACACACACACACACACACACACACACACACACACACACTTGTACTGTCGGTGCTTGCTGTTCTATAGAGCAATTAAAATGAGGAGAAACAAAGTAGAAAAACAAACTGGACGCAAAGAACAAAACAATACTTTGCCTTTAATTTAACCCAGTTATGTAGTTCATCATATGAAATTCCAGAATCACATCTAAGTCATTGAGCCAGTGTCTTGACGTTCCAGATCAGAACAAGCTCTCTTCAACACAAGAACAGGAAATACTTAGAACCTCAACCAAAAAAAAAAAAAAAAAAGGTTTTGACCCAAAACAGGTCAGGTCATATCAAGATGATCAATTGTAAACATCTTCATGTATTTTTTATATAT
>NW_013952787.1:283440-287390 GCF_001266775.1 Austrofundulus limnaeus
GTTTTACTGCCTCAAGCTGTCATGATGAATAAATAAAATTAAAAAAATCACTTTGACTCAACAGAAATAACAGCATGTGGTAACAAAACAAAACAAAAAAATCATTTAAACTCTTAAGATTTTCACATACAGAACAGATAAAAATTTTTCCTTGACGTGGTTGTAAATCATTCACTGAGAAATGGAAAACAAAGCAAAAAGAGAAACTAAATGAAAGTGAAAAAAAAAGTACAGTAACTGGAAATGTTCTTTTAGAGATAACCCACACACCTCCCCTGATATTGGACAATAGGCATAAACAAGAATATTTAATTCTAAAAGATCTTGCATCTTCAAAAACCCTGCAAAAACAGCTATTTAATGCGGTACATATAAATATGCACAATTGCTTGACAACATCAAACTCTTATTAAGAGCAAATCTTTATTAAGATGTAAGGAAGGTATTCTTGATTATGCCTAAGAAGCTGTTGGAGATGCAGCCTGATGAGGAGTCGGAGCCTGTCGTCCAGCATCAGATGGGTCTAAACGAGGGGAAAAAGAGGTACAATGAACAAAAGTTATTTTTGAATGAATAAAAACAACATTACAATACTCACCACATCATCACTCTTCACTCATCAGCAGACATCCCTTTAATCTGATCATTCTTCCTCATCTGGAACATGGAGAAACACGTCAGTAAGAAGTGTGCACATTCAAAATGCACTAATTTTAAAAACAGCAGCAGCGATCAATAAAAAAAACATTTTCTCACTCCAATACTAGGATTAAAAATACAGGTAACAAGTAGTAATACTGGAATACTTTTACTTCCTGTTGAACCTTTGTATCTGATGAAAACAAGATGTGTTAGAGGAAATTCACTGCTCTCTGTGTAGAAACATCAGCAGGCTGTGCCGTCAGTTTGACACAAAATTGTTTGAGTGTTGCAGCTTAAAGAAAGATGTACGTCTGTCTGTTCACGGAGTAAAACTGTGGAATGTTTTGGATAACGATTGTAAAAATGCTTCCTCAATGTTTTTAAGAAAAAGAAAAAAATTAATTTACTGAAAAAATATGAAACGGTTTAATTTATCCTTATAGGATTGGTTGTCTTGATATGGAGCCAGTTTTGGTTAGTTCTGTTATTTAGAGATTATTATGTTTTAATGTATTTTATTTTTTATGGTTTGTTTTTGTTTAAAAAGGAGCAGATTATATAAGATTTATTTCTTCTTTCTGCTTCCTTTCATTTTCTTGTAAATTCATTTTTTTGTTTTGTTTTATAAATTGTTCAGTTTTAACCGAAAATGTATAATTTTTTTTCAAAAAAAGAGAGACTCTATATGTGTGTGAAGGGGGAGGTGGTAGATAAGGTCCAGTTACGATGGACATACTTCACCACTGTCTAACAGGTAAGTTAACAGACTGCTCCTGCCAGGCGTAGTCTCAGTATATAAGTAATGACAAAACATCTTTTTGTTTTTATCAAGACCTCATTCAGACCTGGTATAAACAGGTATCTGAACACAGAGCCCCCGTATCATTTTAAAATCTATCCAAATGTTTTACGTACACTGAATAAAAAATGTAACACTTTGGTTTTTACTCCCATTTTCCATGAGCTGAGCTCAAAGATCTAAGACTCTTTGTACACAATAAACCTTCATTCAAACATTGTTCAGGAGTGTGTGTAAAGATAATAGTGAGCACTTCTTTGCAGAGAGAATCCGTCCCACCTCACAGCTGTGGCGTATCACGATGCTGATTAGACAGCATGGTTATTACAGGTGTGTCTTTGAACAAATGGAGCAAAAACACACGAGTTTATATTTTTGTTCAATGTACGTTTGTTTTCTGCTTTGTTTTAAAAAACTGTTGAGACATAGTAGAGCGCTCTATATCTGCGGGGCTCTGCAGTTTTTTTTTTTAAATGGCGTTATGCAAGTAGCGTAATGCCAGACTTGCTTCCTAATTTTCAGTTTGATGACCTCTCCCTAATGGGTGGTCCAATTTTAAAGGGATCCCTGGTTAGTTGCAACATTAGAATTATTTAATAAATATATATTTCAACTGTAAAATAAAGACTGTAAAAAGTACTGTAGGATGTTTAGTTTTTATCATTTTTAAACTAAAAGTTTAAAAATATATTACACAGACGGGGCAGTTTTATTTACACACAAAGCATTCTGGGTAAATGATGACGTGGATTGGTCCTCGGTGTGAGGCTGCTAGCGAGCTATATCCACCCTGAAGGTTAATCTTGGACAATATCTGATGATCGACTCTTTTAAATGAAACCAGAGAGCGTTGACAGAGAGGAGAAGGTAGAAATGACTCAGCCTGGAACTGAATATGGATGGAGGACCTCAGTTTAGCTTTTTTGTTGCGCTAGCACCAAGCTAATATATACTGTATATGACAATATAGCATTGGCGCTAGCGCAAAGGCTAACAGACTAAACTGAGGTTCTTCTTCCATGAAGCAGCTCTGTTGTCCTCCATCCATATTTTCAGTTCCAGGCTGAGTCATTTCTACCTTCTCCTCTCTGTCAACGCTCTCTGGTTTCATTTAAAAGAGTCGATCATCAGATATTGTCCAAGATTAACCTTCAGGGTGGATATAGCTCACTAGCAGCCTCGCACCGAGGACCTATCCACGTCATCATTTACCCAGAATGCTTTGTGTGTAAATAAAATGGCTCTGTCTGTGTTAAAATATATTTTTAAAAATTTACAAAACYAAACAGCCTACAGTATTTTTACATTCTTTATTTTACAGTTAAAATATATGTTTATCAAATAAAGTCGAATGTTACAACTAATCAGGGATCCCTTTTGTTGGATTCGGTACATAGAGCCTTTAAATTTAGGGGAAAAAACAGCTCTAAACAACTTTGAAATTTTTATAAAAAACCCTACTGCTTTGCAACGGTGGCTCATGAGTCCAAAAAGGCATGTGTTTCCTGTTGTTGGTTCGTTTTGAGGCTGGTCTGTATTCACACCAGAAATAAACCACACCAGTGAAACGGACTGGAAACGGACTGAGACCATATCAAAAATGGGATTCAGCCCGGTTGTTTGGTCTCCATGAGTGTATTCACACCTACATAAAAGGTCCGGACCAACGGGGGAAACAAACTCTGGTCCGTTTAAAGCGGACCAAATGTGTCAGGTGTGAATACACACTTACAGATCTTTTGTAATGGTACAATCAGTGAAAGTAGATGATGGCTGAAGTATACAATCTGAAGTTTTACAGGTTAAAATCTTCAGCATCATTGTGCTGACACTGAATTTTGTGAAGTTGCATAAAAGTCCTTTTATGCCACTTTACTTCTGTCATATTATACCTTTTAGGTAATTTAGGTTGTATTTGTGCATGTATAGACAAGTTTATAAAACACTCTTAAAACAAGAAATCTTCCATGTTAGATAAGAGTTTCTGTAAAAACAAGAGAAAAATATACCTCAAGAATATTTATTTCACCGTATCACAAGAGATGAAAGTGCAGTCATAGGTATATTAGAAAATAACTGTAATTATTGCGATAACGATATCAGATGCAGTATATGTCTTCTTTTCCCCACTGCCTTTCTAATCTGTACCTTTTACCCTAACTTTATTTGTATAGCGCCTTCCAGTCAAGCAGCCACTAAGTGCTTCACAATAAAACGTCACAATAAACCACAATCAGAGCATATAAAAATACAGCGTGTAAAATAAGTATTGAACACGTCATCATTTTTCTCAGTAAATATATTACTAGAGGTGCTAATGACATGAAATTTTCACCAGATGTGGTAACAACCCAAGTGATCCATACATACAAAGAAATCAAACCATAAATGTCCAGAAATAAAGTTATTTGTAATAATGTGGAATGGCACAGGGAAAAAAATATTCTATGAACTCTGATCTTTAGTTCTTTCCATAGATTTTCTGTTGGATTCAGGTCAGGTGATTGGC
>NW_013952787.1:288347-290628 GCF_001266775.1 Austrofundulus limnaeus
GCCAATCACCTGACCTGAATCCAACAGAAAATCTATGGAAAGAACTAAAGATCAGAGTTCATAGAATACTTTTTCCCTGTGCCATTCCACATTATTACAAATAACTTTATTTCTGGACATTTATGGTTTGATTTCTTTGTATGTATGGATCACTTGGGTTGTTACCAACATCTGGTGGAAATTTCATGTCATTAGCACCTCTAGTAATATATTTACTGAGAAAAATGATGACGTGTTCAATACTTATTTTACCCGTTGTACATCTACAAATGATAAACACAACACGACAACATGAAAACTTATACAAACGTGTTAAAAGCAGCTTGAAAAGGTACGTTTTAAGCTGCTTTTTAAAAATCTCCTCTGAATCCACAGCTCGTAGAGGTTGCGGTAATGTGTTAGAAAATTTAGGAGCCACAACCTTGAAATGCTCTTTAGCATTTTTGGCAATGCCATTTGTGTCTTGTGTGAGCTTTTGCAGCTGTGAATCCCTGTCCTACTGTCCAAATGTTGCATTAGCATGAAAAATACAACTTCAAAACTCTTCAGATGCATTAGTCGACAGTTTTTGCAGTCCTTTGCGATATGAATATTGTGCTCACTGATACTGTGATGACAATATTTTCTCGATCCATTGTAAAGCCCTAAATATAAGGGTTGTATCACTGCTGCCTATTACAGCAGGAGTGCTTTGATATACAACATTACACAGTCTTCATTCACCTCATCCAGCTCCTTCTGGGTCTCGTCTTCCATTCGTCGAATGTCTTCCATCGTCAGATCCACCCATTTGTCGATCGAGCAGAACAGCTGTCTGTGGAAGTGTGTAAACAAACGCTTCTCCACCTGAACACAGAGGGTGAGGGAGAAAGACTGTGTGAGCTCACAACACAAATACACACAGACAAGCAGAAGGCAAAGGTTTGGACATTAAAATGTGATTTTCTCCAACAAACCGAACTCTTCAGTACCTTCTGTATGTAGCTCTCCATCTTGTTCTGCAGCCCCATCCATTTGAACTCAACAGTGACGAGCTTATAGGCACACATGTGAGGACAGTTGGGGTTCTGAGCGAGTTCTTTCTGCAAACACAGAATTTAAATTAATGTAGAAGTTAAAAAAATACATTTTTAGAGCCTGTACCTTTATTAAAGTTTACTAAAGAGCAATGAGAGAAAAAGTACCTGCCAGTCAGGTCCCAGAGGCCCTCTCCCCGTCTTTACAGACTTAAATATCGCAGGATCTTGTTCTGGCTTGTAGTCCTAAAATGAATGAATGAATGAATGAATGATCAGTGAAACATGTCACACTGGTTTAATGTTTAAGTTCAAATCAATGATCAATACGCAAAAGTGTTTTAATGGAATAGTGATGGAAAAATCTGACCTGTTTTTATAGTCTGTAATTCTTTTTCTTACCTTATCAGAGATGCAACTTCTTTCTGCAATGTCAATGTTAATAACCTCTGTGTTTTTCCAGACATTTTCATCTAGTTTATGTACCTATAAGGACAAAAACAAAAACAATACCCAAGTCAGTTTAGTTGCTTGGTAATTAGATAAACAAATATGTTAGAAAAATGCAGATTTGGCCACTAACAGAACCGATTGGTATTTATTACTAATTAAATCTGCTCATATTTTTAAATGAGCCATAAAATGATTAGTTATTACAATTTTATTCCCTTAATTGTACTTTCAAAAATAACTTTTAGGACTGCAGTCTTTTCTGAATTTATTTGTTTAAGTTCTTCCAAACACATGAAATCATTTTAATGAATTTTTCCCCACTTAAAAATCGTATTTTGATCTGATAATCCTATAACCAAATAGTGGGATTTTTAATTATTTAGATCTGTTTGAGAAAAACAGATCATTAAGTGTTTCAGATGAGTTTTTTTTTTCTGGTGAGTCCTTCAATTAAAATCCTTTAAAATCAAATTTATATATTTTATCTTTTGAACAGAGTTCACGCAGGTTTCAGTACGTTAAATTTAAGACCATTAAGAATGACATTTCAGACCAAACCGACACATTAACAGAAACATTCAAATGGTCAAGAATTTTTTAACATAGAAACCTTTTATTGTTATCAATTTAGCTATTAAAGAATATTTAATTTTAATACAAGAACACTAAATTCTTTTAATGAAACAGTCATATCTATGAGACCTTCATAATGACTGATGTGGATCGCTTCAACAGAGTGTAAAAATCACTGATATCAAGCCAAGTGTCAATGAAAACACACGTTCCCATGTTTAAATTACAAGCAGTGGACG
>NW_013952787.1:291518-295917 GCF_001266775.1 Austrofundulus limnaeus
ATCCGATTAGTCGACTAATCGAATAAATAATTGGTGATTAATCGATTATTAAAATAATCGTTTGTGGCAGCCCTACTCCAGGCATTATCATATTCTATTTCTTTCAACTTTTGTGTTATCAGTGGGGTCACCACAGCTAGCCATCCTCCTCCACCTTCATTCCCAACATGCCTCAGTCCTGGACTGGGATGTATTCTGGCTGAGGGGTCGAACAGCACCCACCTCTGAGGTGTGTCACAGAGCAACAGAGCCAGGCTGGCCCACATGAGGAAAATAAGATAAAATAAAATAAAATAAAATAAAATAAAATAAAATAAAATAAATAAAATAAGGCGCAGCAGCTTAATAATGTGATGAACTCATGAGTGTCCAATCACCCGCAGGATTAAACAAACCGATTTATTACAGAGGGAATATTGATGGACAGATCAGAGGACATTTTCTCACTTTTATTTTCAGATGTTGCTGTTATTTTCCCATCAAGCCCAGCCTTTTAATTTTACAATTACAATACAGTAGATGCAAATGCATACAGATATAATATGGTTGTATTTGGTAAATACCATGACTTACATTTTCCTCGTTCCCCATATCAGGCTTGTGCCACGTCTCAATCTTAATCATGAACTTATCTTTCATATAAGTGTTCTGTAATCATAGGAGAGAACAAGATAGTCAGTCACATTACTGTTGTTTGCTCACATAAAGTGCCTGCATTAACAGTATCTGAGTTAATATGAAATATTTATCTGTGAAGTCAGGCGTGTATAACTTTCAGTAATACTTACAGTGAGGACTGCATCAGTAGAAGTTGACCAAGCGAATATGGAATGGAGGAGTAAGAGAGGAGAAAAAGTTTTTAAAATAATTTAACACAGAGTGTTGCATTTGTGAAATTAACTGAGCAGGTGTCTCTGATCTACAAGAGCAAGAGCTTTTGACTGGAAGGACTATTAATCATTCTTATGTTTTTACTCAAAATCCCATGCTGAAATGTAACTGAGTATATCTCAGCATTTACAAACTCAGCTTTATTTTGATACCAATATTATTTAAGTAAACACTTGGGAGCTTTTATTAGAAGTGTAAGTATTAAAACAGCTGCTGTTGTTCTAGAGATATTGAGGATGGAACATATTTTTACATTGTTTTCCCTCCCATCTGAATATTGTTTCATTAGACAGTATATAACCTATTTAAACCCAAAATGAATCAGGCTAAAAAGTCATGGAAACCATAAATCCCTTGTGGACATTAACTGTGCAAAGATCCATGCTGATAAAATTAACTGAAGCAAAGTTACAGAGGTTTTAGTAAAGAAATAATTTTGAATTTTGTCATTCTGCACAGGACAGACCATGATGGTACTGTTAATAAATGTTAAGAATCTGAAGTTTTTATGTCCAAAAGTTATTATTTGTCTTACCTGCCTGAAAAGACTTGTTATTGAATGTTTGTTCTTTTCAAAAATATCCAAACATTTATTAGTCACCATATATATTATATAAAATAATGAGAAATTATAGTTGAATTCAGCTGGATCATAATCACTCTAAATAAAGTAAAAATAAAAACTTTCAACACACTTTACTACATATTTTGGTATCTGCTTTGACTTGCTTTAAAAACAAATGTCAACAAAAATCTTTCCTTTACAGACTTGTTGCAATGTATTTACAGATTTGCAACAATACCATTTTGTGCAGTTTGTTTCTTTCTGATTCAACTGCTTGTCGTTTGAACTGTGTTTGATAAATGTAAAAATAGTTTCCATGAACTTTTAGCCAAGATACTTAGCTTTCTATTGATACCAAACATGTTCAACTTGTAGATCTTAAGTTAACAGACATTAAAAGAAATAGAAAACAGGAAAGGCTGTTTTGCAGGGGGCTCAAGAGGTCAACAAGGTTCAGTTGTTCACATGTAGCTGGATGCAGCAAGACTCACTTGTTCGACAGTAAGGATATGCATTCCAGGCCTTCTCGTGGACCTCCAGAGAACCCTTTGGAGCAATCATGCGAACAAACTGTGGCACTTTGCTGCAGAAAAATAAACAGATCCTCTGGTTTTGTTTCCTCATGGTTAGAATGGGCCTTTTGGATGCTAAAGCTCTTCTACTGCAATCCTATGCAATTTAACTAAATGGAGAAAAACTGTACAAGTACTAAACTAAATAAACTTCAAAACAGCAAAGGTAGATTAGCTAAATGAGACTGGGTGGGTGAACACCATGAAGGACTTTAAAAGCATATTCAGTCATTTAAAAATTCACAGCCAGCCAGTAGACTGAGGCAAAAAAAAATTTAATAATGTGCATGTTTTCATGTGCCAGTTAAAAATATACTCTCTGACCAAAAATAAAATAAAATAAGTGTTGTACCTTTGAAGGTGATAGACTTTATGAGTATATTGTCCCTTCTCTCCATCCTTTTCATACGGCTCATTCACAAGCACCTCCACTCCCTCTCCTCCTCCCGTCTCGCTCTTACTGGCCTCTGCTACTGCATAAAGCTGCCCCACTTGGTACTGAAAAACAAAAAAAGACAATATGAATATTGTATTTACATGTACATATTCGGCATATGCACTTTACATCCACACCATGTTCAAGACCACCATTCAATAGAATGATTTATACCAATTAGCTTTGTAGAGAGATAACAGAGTGCTGAGTGAATGAGGGCACAGATTGTTGTGTAACGCTTTGAGTATCCTGTTGGATAGAAAGATGCTATATAAGTACAGTTCATTTACCATTACAGTGCATTTTACACAGGATCAAAACACATTTAAAAAAATCTCACATTTCTACTAAATAACTAATGGTTAAACCTACGATTCAAATAAAAACCCAGTGGATTTAGGAATTCTGGGAGCTAAGCATCCACCTTAAGCAGTGCAACCGCTAAAAGACGGGGCGTCACAAAAAATAACCAATCCACAAATTAGTTCCTCTCAACAAGGCTGTGACAAACCCAGCGGTTTAAGCACAAAGTTAGCTTGTAAATGGGATAAAACATGTCTAATTTAACAGATAAAATCGAAGTCTTTTAGAAGTTAAAAAAAGACGAGTGATTCTAAAGCTAAAATTAGCTAGCATCTCAAGTAACCACAAAAAAACTCACAACCAGTTGTGTGTAATACAGTGACATTTGATTATTTTAGGAAGTTACAAAACTAAAACAACCGCTCACAAAACCCCATGGTACCAAAGTGTTAGCAAATCAGACCGAGTACGCATTTGGAAAAAACTAGATACAGCATAGCGGTAACATAATGACCCCCGCACGCACAAATGCACCAGAACTCAGAACTTTTTATTCCTAATAAGTGTCATGCTACTAGGTGCATCCCAAAATTGTAGTGGTTTGGGTGGGGGTTGGACCTGAAGGATAGCCCCTCAGAGCTAAACAACCAAAGAAATCTGAAGCTCCTATGTTTAATAGTTTTTGAGCTATAACCATTTTTGTATGTCCAGATACACCTTTTTCAGATAAATTGGGGGTCTATGGGGTGAGGGGGCACTGATTGGTGGGCCTGATGGACAGAGCTTCATCAGAGCTAAACAACAAAAGAAATCTGAAGCTCCTACTGTATGTTGAACAGTTTGAGTTATAAGCGATTTTGCATGTCCAGACACCCCCACTTTGAAAGGAGCCCCCTCCTCAAATATGGGGTCTATCATAAAGCCGTTGGCTGGCTCAGTGTAGGTCAGACTCTTCTACAGCCCTGCCAAGTATCATGTTGATCGGTGCAGCCGTTTTTGTGGTACGGTTGACCAAAAATCACTGAAAAAAAAGAATAAATAAAGCATACGAAAACAATATGACTCGCTTACGCTTCGCGTGCGGGGGTCATAATTAGGCCTTGAAGCAATTTGCAAAATTTTCTCTAAAGTGGCTCATTGAAACTTCAAATTTGCATTTTTGGTGTCCAATTTTGTTTATTGTACATGATAAACACAGAAACAACATCTCTGGTTAAGAATCACAAACAGTAAAACATTTTAACCCTAAAATGGTAAAAAAAAAAATAAATAAATAAATAAATAATAATAATAAGGTGGCACGGTGGCTCAGTTGGTAGAGCTGATGCCTCTCAGCAAGAAGGTCACCGGTTCAAATCCCGGTCCGGGGATCTTTCTGGGTAGAGTTTGCATGTTCTCTCCGTGCATGCGTGGGTTCTCTCCGGGTACTCCGGCTTCCTCCCACAGACCAAAAACATGACTGTTAGGTTAACTGATAACTCTAAATTGTCCCTATAGGGTGAGTGAGAGAGTGAATAGTTGTCCCTGTGACGGACTTGTGACCTGTCCAGGGTGTACCCAGCTCCTCACGCTGTGACTGCTGGATATGGGCACCAGTGACCCTGAAAGGAAGAAGTGTGTACAGTTAATGGA
>NW_013952787.1:296351-301020 GCF_001266775.1 Austrofundulus limnaeus
CTCCGGGTCAGGAGGGTCGTCCTGCCTCAAGTGGAGGAGTTTAAGTATCTGGGGATCTTGTTGAACGCCTTGGAGTTCCCCCGGAGGAGCTGGAAGAAGTGGCTGGGGAGAGGGAGGTCTGGGCCTCCCTTCTGAAGCTGCTGCCCCCGCGACCCGACCCCGGATAGGTGGAAGAAAATGGATGGATGGATGGATGGATAATAATACCAAGGGAGTTACAATTATAGACAAGTTATATAAAACTTCTGCTACTTTTAACTACCCATGCAAACGACGGAGAGTAAACTAGCATTTTCCAACCATTCCCAGACTCAGATTTCCGTAGAGGAAAACAAGCAGAGTAAGCTTCTTTTTAAACTTTGTTTCACCTTCTCTTCCTCTTCCTCCTTGACTGCCCCGGTGTCCTGTGTGTGCAAAAGTTGTTGCAACACTCATCAGATTGGAAGAAGAACTGGCTCACAAATCAAGTGCTGCCAGCTTCGCCCATTTAAACATACACTGATCAAATATACAAACATTTAAAGCAAGACATGAAGGTTAACAATTGTCTTTGGCAACACTGAAACACTTGGCCCACTGAGACAACAGCTGCTTGTTTCTGTCTGATCGTGAGTCATGGGGTGATAGTTCAGGACACTGTCTTTAGTAATTTTGACTTTCATGCAAGAGTTTTAGACTAAGATCATTTTATGTTGTAACATAAAAAAACCATTACAGTCGAATTTTGGAAATATTATGCTCAGTCTCATGCTATATCACATGATGATAGGCTCATCATATGTACTGTGACTGACTCAGCTACAATCAGAACAAATTTTAACTCAATATCTGTAAAACTGAACTATAGCCATTTTTGTCTTAGCTAATGTCAGTGTCTAACGTGGTGCATCTGTGGTAGCCATCTTAAATTGGACTGGCTTCATAAAACAGTAAATGTTCATCCAATGATTTCTCTTTGAAAGTTGAATTAAAATTCACTCAGTGGATCGTGAGTTATTTGGCTACAGGACAAACATACAGACACAAACTAGCAAAAATATATCAATTACCGTCGCCTGTTTGCGGCTGACCAAAAAAAAAAAAAAAAAAAAAAGAAATCTTGTAACTGAATGGGGCCAAAACATGTCATCCTCAGAGGCAGGGCATCGCTCCAGGCTGCTAACCCATTCTGATAGCACCGGATTGTCAGCCTTGCCTCTGTGAGTTCCTGCTGAGGAATGTGGCTGGTCGTGTTCCACCCCTATCAAAGATGTACACAGACAGCTCCCAGTCACGAACACAGCACCCAGTAGAACGCCACACTCAGTAAAGAACAATGAGAACGTGTTCAGGCTGAACCCGCCATACATCAGGTTTGTCAAGAGTTGGTTCGGTGAGTCGTGTCATAATACAGACTGACAAAAAATATAAATAAATGAGTTTTATTTTCTTATGCAAACAAGAGTGACTGGATTAAACCTATTCGGTTGCTGGTCTCACATGTAACTGTCAGGATGACTCAAGTTTTCCTGTTAAATCTTCTGAAGACACGCCAATGATTACTTTTTATTGCCCAAGTGTAAGGCAGGCAATAAAGGCTTTCCTTTGTGTGAGAGTGCAGTGAATGAAACCGCACCTAATCATTTGTAACAGCTTTATTTTCCCCATATAAGATCTTGGTGTCAAACTGGCATTAAAAGGCAGTGACATGCATTCCTTTTAGGATTGTTTATAGTTCAGTGTCCAGTCAGTTCTGTACTTCAGTATAGCATCATAATTTGATAACAGAACTAAAAGAATCATCATGTCAATTGGTACAAAATTTCAGTTTAAATGTGTTTCCATAAATTTGTCTACTGTGGAAATCTGATGAACTCTTATTAGACCATCGTCTCTGGTAGAAACAATTAACTTTAACACAGTACTGGGTTTCTCCACCAGTTTAAAAAGGGAAGGTATCATGAAAATCAACTTTTTTGAGCTTTATATCATGTTAAAACGTCATTACCTCATGAAAAACCTATCCAGAGTGTTGCTTTGACTCATTCATGCATGTTTGAGAAATCCTTGAATCTCCTGTGGTAGCCGATGTAGAGCTGCCTAAACACTTGTTACAAAGCTCCACCTATTTATACCTAGCTCCTCCCTGTAGCTTAGTCTGCAGCTGAGCTCCCGCCCCACAGAGCACCCATCCCCTGAAGCATTGTTGTGAAGACGTGCTGAAGTGGGAATGATGGAAATGGTAGGACGTTCTGAAAGAGACTTAATCCAATTTCAAAGTGTTTAGACCAACTGTAGCTGCGTTTCCATTGACCATGAAAATGTGTAAATTAGAATTTCAAAAATAAATTTGCTCAATGGAAACACGTCAGTTTTGAAAAAAAATTACGTTTTTCGACTAAATGTTTTTGCGCTAGGATGAGGAGGTATTTCGGCCATATTGAAATTGGTGTTTTTCACAAAACTGCAATGGAAACACTTTTTTCGCATCACAGGAGTCACGTGATCAACAACTGGCTGTTTCTACTGGTGAAAAAGACGATGATGAAGAAGATAACAGGAAGTAGAAGTAGTAGTAATATCACAGAAGTAGTATAAAATAGTAAACTCACCAACTACAATTTCCCAAAAACACAGCATACGTAGCCGCTCCCAAGTAGGGACTTGTCTCTGGAAAGCCTCGATAAAAGACGCCGACGTCTCCTCTGATGATGAGCGCTAGTGTCGTGGTAGCAACATGCTATGTGTTTACATCCATCGCCGCCATGTTTGTAATGACTTATCATGAGAACAAACGTATTCACGTGACTTTAATAACATTTCTTACTTAATGGAAACACTGCAGTTGCTAAACTGTTTTTTCGACATTAACAGAATATCAACAAAGTTTTGCGCACATTTGAAATGGAAACGCAGCTTGTGCTGCAAAGTCAAATTTATTTCTGATATATTCAGCTTTTTCATAACAACTGAAGGCAACAGTTACTTGACTGTGGTAAGAAACTACACTATGTGTCTGGAAAACACACAACACCTCTATTCCTAATTCAAACAAAAAATGTTGGTTCAGTTAAAGCTAGTGATTTATAAAGGTGTTTCTGTATTTTAATCTTCACTTGTGTTTCCCTAATGACACAAAATTTCTTGTGTTTTGTTCTTATTGCAGTTTTACAATAACCTTTCACACTGTTAAAACACTGTGTATGAAAACATCTGGGTGAGATGTGTGGGGGAAGGAAAAAAGGTTCTGATTATGAACACATTGTTTTATCAGAATTCTCAATTTCTTGTTACACATTTGTCTTATGCCTCAGATGTGCTGCATCTACTAAATTAAATATTTTACTAAGAAAGATTAAATGTAGCACTATTTATTTCACTTTAGTTTTCGGACATACACAATTTTTGTCACTGATCCGAATGGTAGAAATGTGATTACTGTGTAATTATTATTATTTCAGGTACTGTTTCTAGTTTAAGTAGAAAAGAATAACATTTATTTATGTGGTATATTATATATATATTTATAATCTGTTATCAACTCATGTAAAAACCTCTCCTCTGCCAGCACACAGTATTACTGAGGGAAAAGCTTCGTCACACACCTGATCCAGCTCAATATGTTGGACAAGTTGTTGCTCAACCAAAAGACCAATTGAACATTTCGCATCCAGCCTTTCACACTGAGAAGGATCAGAAGAAAAGCTGGTTCCACAGCAAACTGTGATTGGGTGTTTCAGTGAAATACTGGTTCCTGCTTAGTGTTGGGCAACAAAATAAACAAAGACTTCTCTGTTGTAACATTTGGATTAAACCATACAATGCGTCAAAGGGAGGGCACGGTCTATAAGTGCTGCTGTGGGAAAGAGAGGTAGAATTTACTCTCTTGGATATTTTAAAAGATATCCAGATGGACCAAGATAAGACACAATATGAAGGTTCAAAAATGTGAATCAGCAGGCAGTAGACTTCCAAACATCACTGTGAGAAAAACAAGAGCAATAATAATCAACACCTCTGACAGTAGTGACACCGATTATAAAAAAAAAAAAATAAGGAACCTCCCCAAGAAGCAGAAGTGATGATCAATAGTCATGAGTAGAGAGGAACATCCTGGTACTTAGTCCCACCTCCTTCTGAGGGAAACATCCCCTCCACTTTGACTGAGGGTGATTAGAAATCATGCTTGCTAAGAAAAATGCTTTAAAAAGGGACAGCATTGTGTGTCTCTCAGGCATCTATACCATAATAAAGTTCCTTTGTCACCTTCAGTTGTTAGTAAAATATTGTTTATATTTATAAATCAAAAATGAATTTGACTTCACATCATATCCATTTCTTATCTCCTTGACATTGGCCTCCCTCTGTTCAAGAACATCCTACTGCTTCCATCACGCCCATTTCTGCACGTCATCACAACAGCTTCATGCCGTTTACAACCTTAGGAGCATTGTATTTGTTGTAATAATAACTTAAAAAGCAGTAACAATATACAATATCGATTTTGGAAAATGGCAACTCAGGACACAACTGAACCTTACTGTCAGACCAGAAAGTTCTTTTTTCTGAAGAACCGGAGCGATTACAGAGATGTTTCAGCTTGGTAAGATATCTCCCAGTCATTCTCACACATCAATGTTAAACTAATTTAATAATTACTAAAATGTGGTGTAAGCCAGCTAAAGAACAC
>NW_013952787.1:301062-308677 GCF_001266775.1 Austrofundulus limnaeus
ACACACACACACACACACACACACACACACACACACACACTTTAAGCTAATTTATTTATTACTAAAATACGGAGTCGCGGGCCGGGCCGGGTGTGTGTGTGCTCTGTGCTGAGGAAGCTCAGCTTGGAGACACAGAGGAGGAGCTGATCCCAAAAGGTGGTTCTAGTCCCATCTGGTTGTTTCTGCTCCCCTACCTGCTGCCTCAGGACCCTACAGGATTTCTCAAACATGCATGAATGAGTCAAAGTAAGACTCTGGGCATGTTTTTGATGAGGTGATAACATTATAACATGATATAAAACTCAAAAAAGTTGATTTTACATGATATAGCCCCTTTAAAATTTAAGAGTATAGAATTGTTTTAAAGCTTTTAAGTGCCAAAATGTTACAGCCTGTCATAAAAGCAATGATCTACTGTCAGCCAACTGATCAGCAGCAGCATATAGAAAAACTTCCTTAACCCCTTAACTGTTTTGTTCCACTGATGGGCAAAAAATGGTGCAGTTTCTGGCATTTCCAGACGCTGCGGGGGCTTTTATTTTGAAAATTAGGGTGTCAGATGATTTCCTCCAGTTCTTACCCTTAGTTTAACCCTTACAAAAAATAAAAAATGTCAAAAGGCTTTTTGAGGATTTTCGGGGGCAACTGTTAGGGGGTTAATATGCAAATTAATACATTAAGAATTTTTAACCAAGTCAAGTACTTAAATGTGATTACTTGCCTACACCCTAGTTCCATTATGAGTAATAATTAATGTCATAGAATTTCTTACAAATACTCTGAATAGAGGAGCTTACAATTGGTGTGAACTCAAACATAACAGGACAAGCAACAAGTTTGTCTAAAAGTGCATATTAGTGAGGAGTGAAACTCAAGAAATATGAGCTCGTACTCAAACTTGTATTTTCTCAGGATCCTCCTATGCTCAATGAGAGACTAGTCCTTTCCTGCTTTGAACTTAGCATTGTGATTTTTTTATGTTTTAACAAACTGCTTGTGTTGAAAGGTCATGTTTTTCTCCCCATCTTTGAGGACAATTTGCAGTCCACTGTACTGTTATCACCACAGTACACTTTAAAATGCATGGTTCCCATCTGATGTCACACTTCCTAAATCTTGGCACTAATCTGCCATGCAGGTAGGATAACAGAACTAAAAATAACTTCAATGAACATGCATGAAAGTAGGGCTGCCACTAATCGATTATTAAAATAGTCGATGTTTTTTAAGAGGTTGTAATTTCTTGCAATCTTTTTTTTTAGTTTTCTTTCATTAGTTCAAATGGTGGTGAGAAACAAACTGAAATGAGTTTAAAAACAATATCTGTGTATGTGGTTGGAGATTGTCTGTGTGTGTGTTTTCCTACAATGTGGGGACAATTTTACCAAAAAAAAAGGCAGCCTCATGGGGACCAAAGTGCATCATGGGGACCAATGTCAGGTCCCCACGGGTCCAAATGCATGTTCCAGGTGTAGGGTTAGGTTTAGGACCAAGGTTTAGGTTAGTTTTAGGGTCAGGTAAGTTTCTGTGAGGTTAATTTTTTAGAGTATATGGTCAGGGTTAGGCTATAAAGTCTAAAAAACGAATGGAAGTCAATGGAAGGTCCCCACGGGGTCGAGAAACAAACGTGTGTGTGTGTGTGTGTGTGTGGGGTGGGGGGCGCATGAAATTATTTTTATAAACCAAAGGCAGGCCCACCAGAAAAGGTTTGGGAACCACTGAATTAAGGTATGATCCGATTTGTCGATTAATCAAAAAAAAATTGGTGATTAGTCTACTATAAAAACAATCGTTTGTGGCAGCCCTACATGAGAGCATTAATGGTGAGTACTGTTGGGTTAAAGGGTGTAAAAACAGAAACAGAAAAAAGAAGAACAGACTTTACAACTCAGCACTGAGCGTTGACGAATGTGGTTCACAAAATCAAACAGGAAACCCCAGCTGTCTGAAACTGAAAGGACTGGCTCTCATCACTTTGTAAGTAGACTTTCCAGTTTACCAAAACCATGACACTAGAAAAAGTTTAGTAAAAAAAATGGTAACCGCTGACTTCCATGCGCCTGACTTTATTTTTTTGATGCAGTGATTACAGTATATACATAATGATAGAATAAAACAGTTGCTACAGTCTACCATTTAAATCCTTTTTATGGCCAAGTTGAAGCCTCAGATCTCCATTTTTATTGTCCCTTTAAGTTCAGAGAACCAAACACACAAAAGAACTGGTATCTTTTGCATTCCCACCAGAGAAAAATACAACACAAAGGTTTTTAAGCACAATGCCACTATTGTTGTTGACAATGTTGGATGTAATGGATCTGTGCTTCAAAAAGTGATAAGTATAGCTACTTTGTTTCTACAACTGTTAACTTTTACATAATGACAAAAGCAAACAGTCTGCTGCAGTAAATAGTCACTAAATATGTACATACCTCTTCCACTGAAACAGGCAGGACAACTCGGCTGTAAAAAAAAAAAAAGAGGAAAAAAACCACATGAAAGCATTCAACTTTGGCACTTACATTTCCTGTGCAGTGATTAAAAAAAAAACTACATAAACACAGTGATATGATGACTTGCCACTTTAAATGATAAGTTAGATAGTTTGTCTTTTAGGTCAAACTTCATCTATCCGATTACATTTTCAAACACGTAAGGAAAGATTGAAAATAAAAACAAGATATCTGAATTGACTTGACAACTTGTTTGATCTAAAGCTAAAGGAACAGTACGTCTTGGTTTTATCTAATGTTTATTAAGTTTAACTAGGAAAATAATGTAGGGGGAATGATGAGTGCTGCTGAGTGCTGAATGACTACAAACATTTTATTGAAGAAGCTAAAATTTAAATTATATATATAAAGTATATAAAATGTAGCTTAATTTTAATACACACATACTCATAACTAATATACATTTATGTACATATGTATGTACAAATATATGTGACCCATCACATCGAAACAGGGAGTCCAAAAGTAGAATGTGGAGAAATATGCAAATATGGGGTATTTATTGCATTTTGTCAAAATATAATGAATTAATGCCTTATGAATTTATCATTTGAATGAACTGTCTGAAATATAATCCTAAAAAAAGTTTTGAAGCATTTTCTTGAGCCGCAGCAACAAAAAAACCTGATTTTGAAGAAAAACACCTTTAAAATTTTGTATTTTTCCCTGTGAGCTAATGTTTTTGTTTCTTTCCAACTGAGAAATCTTAATATGCAAATGCTATTTGAGGTTTCCTCTTTAGATTATCAAAAATTACTCAAATGTACATAAAATTAGGATTTAGACTAAACAGTAATGTATCATCATAACCAACAAGACAATTTAAGTCATATCTCTGGATAAGCTTATGATATCAGAATGATCCAGGTATCAACATGTAGCTTTGAAAGCAGGAAAAATGTAATTAGGTCATTTTGACCAAATTTAACTTAATCCTCATTTCGAAATGATGGATCATATATATACGTATGTATGTATGTATGTATGTATGTATGTATGTATGTATGTACATTGGCAAATTAAAATTATCATGATTAATTGTGGTATTTAGCTGATAATTAATTTAACGATAAATCCCTTGGAGTCCCTGGACACCCTTATGTCCTAGTCACATGACCAATTTAGTGGGAAAGATTTGCTTTCTGTAAAAATCTGTTCCAAATTGTGTCAAAATTACAGACTTCAGGCTATACATCAAACTTTAAATTGTGTTGATAGATAAATAAATTACAGAACTGTTTTTAATGTTTGTCATATTTAAAGCAGAGAGGAGCACCAGGCAGCCTGGTGGCATTAATCGTATTAATCGTCAAATGCCAAAAAATAATCGATTAATGTTTTTGCACACAATACAAATATTCCCAACCCAAGTACGTATATGTATGTACGCATGCATTTACATATGTCTAGTAGCTAAAGGCTACTGGGCGGCTGTGGCAGAGTGGTTAGAGGGTTCCATCCATCTCAGTCTTTCTGACAACCCACCTTACCTGCAAGACCCCGCACCATGGCAGCCTCATCTCTCTGCACTCACAGTCACTCACACACGGATGGTGATAAAATACACTGTAAAGTGCTTTGGAGTCCATAGAGAATTGATAAGGAGCACTACGTTCAGGACATTTACCATTTAAAGCAGAGATTCTTAACCCATGGGCCGCGGCCCACCTTGAGGGCCTCAAAATAACAGTTTTTAACTTTGGGCCGCAGAGGGCCGTGGGGCCGCATTGATTTTGAATAAGGTGCAATACAYTTTCTCACCACTAGTAGCAGTAGTGCACCACTCAGATGTTTAACAACTTTTTAAAATGTAGAAGAAGAACCTTAGAAACCTGCAGAGAATGGAAACTTATTTTAAATTAAAACTAGAAGCAAAAATGAAAGTAACTCATCAAAAAACACCAAAGTTTGTCACTAATATGAAGAGCAGCTTCTATTTTTACCCTGCAGTGTTTTAAAAGTTCAAAACATTATCAAATACAGTTATATTTTAATTTGCACTTTATCAAATTATTTTTTGTAGTTTCTTTTTAAAAATTTTAAATGTAATTTAAAGAAACTTTAAACTTGTCAAAAAGCTGTTACTGTTGTTTATCACCAATATGAAGAGCAGCTTCTGGTTCTACCATGCAAAAGTTTAAAAAGGCTATATTTTCATTTGTACTTTATCAAATTTAGTTTTACAGTTTTTTTCTTTTGTATTTGAAATATTTAATCGTTTTTAATTTATTTATCTTATGCCCACAATTTTTTTATTGAATTTTCTATTTTTGTTATTTATGTTAAAAATATATATTTTTGTGCTGATAAGCCTGAGTGGTCTGTTGACTGACCTTTGTATTTGTTCAAATAATTGTTCTGGGCAGGTTATAATATAAAAATGTTTGTTATAATCAGGTCTTGTGATTATTTGACAGGAGTTTTACTTTTATAAGTGTATTTAATTTAGTTATAATGTAAATACAATAAAAATTAAACCAAGAGTTAKAATAATTATCATTTTGATCCATACATTGGTAATGTCTGACTGGGCCTCGTGTCACTTTATGTTCAATAAATTGGGCTCCGAGGTCAAAAAGGTTAAGATCCCTGATTTAAAGTGAACAAAATTGTGGCAAGAAAATAACCAACGCTAAATGAAGCTAAAGCAGTTTTCAAAAAGAACAATGTTTTAAAATAATTAATGAATGTATTTCCATGTGGAACATTTTAGTAAATAAAGTATAGAAGTTACAAAAACCAAAAATGTCACACTACTCAGAGTCAAGTTGAATTATTGTGGGGAAAAAAACAGAAGAAAGTAAAGAGGAAAACAATAGTGTGAACACAAGATTCAGCTGGTAAATCAAATGGCTGTAGCGGTTTCTCAAACCACACAAACCAGTGCTGCCCAAACATTTTCCCTGAGGGGGCCAAAATGAAAATCTATCCATGGCTGCAGGCCAAATGCAGTAATGTAATACATGAAATACAAATACTTTTTAAAGTAAAGTCCTTTATTTTTAACGATTAAGCTGTGCAATGGCCCTCTTTTGTTTTATTCTGTGCACTTGGAGAAAGTCTGCCATACGCTCAAGTAGCAAAGGCTCATGGGACATATAAACTGAGAAAATACGAGTTTTGTGGCCTTATAAAGTGTGCAAATATACATGTGTGGTTAAATCTGAACTAAATATTTCTTGTCATTTTATGTTTCATGTTTAATCCTAATAAATCAAAGATAAAGTCAGCACCATGACTGAAAACTACCTTCACTACAGCACTTTATATAGTCATTTGACCAATGGAAATACTGTGTTTCACCTATGGGATAACAGGTTACAACCTTGTAACTCTGGCAACTGTTGGTGGGCCAAATCAAGTGGCTTGGCGGGCCAAATTTGGCCCGCGGGCCCCACTCTGGGCTCCTCTGACAAAGGAACTACAGTTCTCACACTACAACACAATAGCCTTCATTGTAGAGGACATTATTGTCAACTGCTTTGTACAGATTGAGCAATAAGGCTCCTTCTACTGTGTGCGTGTGAAAAACAACTGTCCATCATCTCAGTTTCATCAGACCTGAGGAACACCTGAATTTACAGACCACAGCTCCCTTGTCATGCCCAAGTCATATGACTGCTATCACACAAGAGATGTAAAAAGTACAGCTCAGTGCTCAGCTTCTGTAACAAACAAGTCAGCTGGTCTGCAAAGCAGACAGGCAACTTATAAAATGGCTTCAGGACATGAGACCATAAAGAGAGTAAAGATAAAGAAGCATGCTTTTATCTTCATACACTGTGCAATCCCATCATGTTTTTAATCAGAGAACTGCTCAGATTACTGCATTCAGGCCATTTATCAAGCAAACTGGAGAAGTAGGCAAACAGCATGTTCTGCTTCTGTCCCACTATCAGAAACCACGGGAGCAGGAAGAGGAAATTATGAAGGTGCAATCAAGACTTTCAGCTGCCAGTGAACAAACAGGCCTGGAACTTGGAGTGGAAACCCTGTTTGTGTGGGTTCTTTGTGCCGCCGTACAATAGGTAGTTAATCACCAACGGTCGTCAGTTTAGCAGGGCGTAAATATTTGAGAATGACAGAAGCCAGGAGAAGAAGAGCCTCCAAGGCATGGGGCTCGTCTAGAGGGATGAACGCTACTAGCATTCTTTAAAGAAATGCACATCAGAGTTTTCCCAACTAAAACCTTCTACTGCTGAGCAATGACAGAGTTACAGCTCCCAAACTCTGAATGCACAATTTTCCTGAAATACAACATCTCAAGATGTGTGTCAGGGCGTGGTGCAGGTGTTGAGGATTACTCTCAGGTACTACCACACCAAGTTTCACCTCATGATCTGTAGACCTTAACTGAGCTGCAGCCATTTTTGTCTTTCTTCATGTCCATTAGTTGTGCTGGTCATCTTAAAGTAGAACAACTCCAAAAGTACATCAGCTGTACATCTAATGATTACTTCCCATTAAGTCCATTAAAATCTGTCCAGGGCTTCAACAGATGTTTTGCTAACAGGACAGACAAAAAAAGCACAAGCAAAAACATACATCACCTTTGCCTTTTGGCAGTGGGTGCTAAAATAATAATAAAAAAACAATAAAAGACATTTAGCATTATTTCTGGTAATACTGCCTACTACAGGGGTCTGCAACCTGTGGCTCTGGGGCCACATGTGGCTCTTTGGTCCCTCTGCAGCGGCTCTTTGAAAACATAACAGAATTTTTTGTTTGTTTGTTTTTATACCAACAACAGAAATCAATTTGTATGAAAATGTGTGATCAATATTATTAATACAAAAAGTAAAACCTGTTGATTAGCTCACGCTAGCTAGCCTGCTGTTTACTTAAATAATCCAACTTCTTTCTATGATCTTTCTCTCAAATCCATCAAAATTACCTTTAAAGAGTGTAAAGACCACATAATAATAAGAATTAGAAAAAAAACACACCAGAATTGTTCAGTTGTACTAGTTTTTATTAAACTGGCTATAAATTATATACAGTATTTTTCCTGTTTATATGAATCTGGTCTGTTCATTTGTCCTGATGTGTAAAAATAATATTAAATAATAAAATTCACAATATATTTTTATAGTTTTATAATG
>NW_013952787.1:308968-310189 GCF_001266775.1 Austrofundulus limnaeus
ATATATATGACAAGACTGAGATTAAACTGGCTGGCTTAATTGCCCCAAAACTTGACAAATAATTAATAATAATAATTTTTAAAAAGTGTGTCTATATAAGCTCAACAGTGCAGTGTGTGTATGTATTTCCTCTTTCAGCTTCACAACCATCATTTTTTAATGGTTAGCCCCAAGTTTTTATTTTTACATTTTAGCTCAGAATATCTGTCAGCTTTAAATGAAAAGGAAAATGTTTCAACTCAGCATTTTTCTCTTTCTGAACTGAAGGCTAATGTGGACTATTCAACCACTGTCTAAAGACAAACTCACAAATTTAGCACAGCCGAATTTCTACTTAGTAGTGTAGTATTCCTTATCTTGTCTCTTTTTCATGTTTGTCTTTTACTTTTTGTTAACCATTAAATGCACCGCTAAATTGTACAAATGTTAAAGGGAGTTCAGTTTAACCAAGTCAAGCTGCGGAAACATCACGGTAAGACATAAATAAATTAAATTTGAACAGTGGGATAGTTAACACGAGTTTTTGATGCAGTTAAAAACAAAACTTAAAGTAGGCTAAAGCACAATAACTTGTTGTAGCGACAGTTTGTAAACAAGAAAAGTAAAAAGAACGGAGGCAGCGTAAATTAAACTATGACAAAAGCTACTCACAACTCTTTGATCAGCATGTTGACTGAGTCTCGGTCCAAACGGTAAAATAAAAGGAGAATAAAGAGCAAAAACCTGACCCGGAGTGTTCATTCACCGCCTCGACGCCGGGTTTTCTTCCTGGAACATGTCGTGTAGACGGATGGGCGCGGCGTGGGCAGAAGAGGAGGAACCTACCTTTCAGGTAACCGAGTGTCGCGTTTAAGTGCAGTCCGGAACAACAAGTTCTCCAAATAAAACCTGTTCTCTTCCAACCGCGAACTGATCATGTCAGCGTTTGAAACGCAAAACACAACTAAAAAGATCCACTATACACATCATTAATAACAAGACTCGCGTTACTTCTTTAACAGCGGGACGTGTTTTAATTTTAAAATCAAAATGTCCCACAGTTTGGGGTTCTCGAGCCTGACAGACATGACATAAGGATCCCCGATTAGTTGTAACTTTAGACTTTATTTGATAAACATATATTTTAACTGTAAAATAAAGACTGTAAAAATACTGTAGGTTGATTAAATATTTCAAATACAAAAGAAAAAAACTGTAAAACTAAATTTGATAAAGTACAAA
>NW_013952787.1:313938-319571 GCF_001266775.1 Austrofundulus limnaeus
GCTGCTGCCCCCGCGACCCGACCCCGGATAGGCGGAAGAAAATGGATGGATGGATGGATGGATGGAGACACATGTATGAGTGTCCACAACAGGTGTTAGGAAAATGATGAGGAAATGAGTAAAAAATCAGGAACAAAAAATGGTACGATTTTTTCTCACAATTTAAATAGAAAAAAGTCTTGTTGTATGGCCCTAATACTTAATCGTAAAAAAAAAAAAAGATTCACTTTTATGGAAATGATTTAAATAATTTATTAAATTTAATATTTAAATTTTGCCTTTTTTTCTTATCTTCCCTCCAGCTTTCTGAGGCCTCCTTGGCGCCCCCTGGCTGCCCCCACTTTGGCCTCATGCATCCCAAATTGTTCTTCTTTACATTTTAATATAACATTATAGTCATTATGGCCTTTAGAAAGCAGTTTTTGGGGGTGGGTGGGGGGAGGTGTGTTGTGCACTGTAGACCTCTGTGGTGCTGCCTTAACTTTTGTCCTTTTTCCCCTTACATTATGTATTTTTACACTTTTACTTGAGTAGAAAACTTTAGTTGACATTTCTACTTCTGCTGAGGTCTGTTTAAAACCTAGTATCTATACTTGTGTCTAAGTAATAAATGCGAATACTTTTGACATGTCTAGGGGTAAGAAGGAGTTAGTGAAGAAAATGATGTACTAATCTGAAGCAGGCACTGATTGACAGGCTGATTGACCGTCCTGGCACAAAGCTGACCATAACTGCTCCTCAATCATATTGTTTAAATCTGACTCCCATTTCTATCTGGACCCATTGCAAACCCATTTTAGACCATTATTCAACAGGAAAAAGTACATTTGAGAAATGAACTTGTGAGTATTTCCTTCATGATTTAGTTTATCCACATCAGTAAAGACCATTACGTTCATTTCAAGACCTTGGTTTTCTTTAAGAAAGAATATCATCAACTGAAGATAAAGTAAAGTTTTCCCTGACAAGCTATATATTTAAAACTAAAACATCATGCCAGTTCTCCAGGATCTTGTTGTTGACAGTCACTGGTTATCACTTTGTTAAGTCCTCAAATGTTAAGTCCTCTATATGAGTTGTTCAGGGTTTATAAACATTAACTATTATAGCTCACTTTGTATGTGTTAGCAAAATATCTGCTTATACTGGGTGGAGTTTGATAAAATTTTCAGAAAGCAGTCACTCAATATACCTTTACAACTCACTTCCTTTTGAGTCACTCCGATTCACGACGGTTTCTGTGACTAACCAACTTTAGCCAAATGATGACCATTTGGCTAAAGTTGATTATTCACAGAAACCATCTTGAACTCAGTCAAGTTTGCAGACATTTAGCTAAAATTTGGTGTGGTAGTAGCTAACCATCACCCCATACTCAAAGTACTGCTCATTGTGCAATCATTTTTTCTTAACCTCCTGAGACCTTGCGATGCAGACATTGCATTTTTGCCTCTCTGCTCATGTTGCATCATTTTTTTTCAACTTTAACCCATTGTCCTCATTAATAGACACTACCAGCACCCTCTAGTGGTCTCATGGCAATAATACACTCTTTTAAGTGGAAAAAAGATGGTGGGGATCCCTGTTAAGAAAAACATATAAAGTAAAAATCCAAGTTACATTTCACGCTTGAAACCAGCTTATTTATGCACAGTTACATCTTTAGCTTCATAAGACATGCAAAAATAACAGCTTTCTTTTTTACAACAATGAAATTTTTTATCATAAAATCATCTTGGTCTGATAATGGATTATTTTTTGTTTTCTTTTTATTACCAGATTAATTATGCAGCAGTTATTAACAACTAAAATTACCATAAAACTTGAAAGTATCTTTTGAACAAGAGGTCAAAGGTTCGGTTTACACATGAATGGTTTCTGGAAACGTTTAAAAAAAATCAAAGCACATTAATATGAATCTGCTAAAGTTTACATGTGAAGCAGGGCTGGCAGTCAGGAAATCAAGAACTATCACCCAGTCACTTTAAAATGATTGTGTAGTATTATGACCCAAGTGTGATAAAGGTGTGCGTTCTCTGTGGTGGACGGTTGTAAAATGAGGTGTGCATGCGCACAGGTTCTAAAAGGGTTAATTATTATTGATTTATTTGGCAACACTAATGCTGCATTTCAACACAGATGCAGTGTGGAGCAGGAAAAACAACATCTGAAATAATGAACACTTCATTTGGACTAAGGATGAAGTTGGGCTGCTTCTGCATGTTGAAAAAGAGTGAGTGTGACAGGACAACTTTACTATCAGTATTCAACACTGATGGTAAGAAAATGTATTTTCTATGGTGCGGTATGAGGGACACAATTAAGACTATTGCACAACCAGTGGTTGCTACATCCTTGTAGCAGGAGGCTATAAGCCAGCTATTGATCTGATTAATGATAGGTCAGCACTGCTAACTGAGAGGCTGGAGCTGGCAAATGAGGATACTATTCATTTGTTTGTAATATTTGACTATTCAACCTACTATAAAGTCATGTTTAATAGATGTAAGAGGTGCAGTGTGTAGTTTGTCTTGTTGAAATATTCCAACTTTCCCTGAAGACCTTGTCTGAGTGGAACCATATGTAAAACCTATATAAACTGTTCTGCATCACTGATTGCTGTCAAGGTGTGTAATCTGTCCATAACTAATGCACAATAGCACCCCCATACCATCAGGGAGGCAGGAATCTGAACTATTACATGCTAAGCCTACACTGAAAGAAATGATTCTGTGGCTATGTACATTTTAATTAATATATTGTGTAAACTATATTCAATATAATTGTGTTTTTGATTTTGAGGCACTAATTTAATTAAATTTAAAATAAAAATGTTTGGAGTAAAATCCAGTCATTGTAGTTAAATAAAACATAAACATYATGTTTATGTAATTCTAAACAAAAATAATATTGAGTGATTTCAAATTAATGTAATCAGGTAATTTTTATTTGAGTAGCACTTCCTGTCAAAGTGCACTTTCTCTTTCCTTTTTGAGAAATGTGAACTGCCAGCCACAAGACATTTGAGGAGAGATGACAAAAAGTTTCTTCCACTGATCATATATCATAATGTAACTGGTTCTCCCGTTGCTTCGACCAATTACGTCAAGTATTGAGCTCCAGCGTTTAAACTTTATTTTTAAAAAAAGGGAGCTCCGATTGTAAAGTAAAATAAGTCAATACATACAAAATTTTAGTATGGATTACAAACGTTTACTGTTTTTTGCTGGGAAAGGGAGTTCTTTCCTGCTATGTAAGCAGACACAAAGCATTGTGGGAAATGTCTGTAAAATGTGGATCCCTGCTGGCTACTGAATATTGTCTTTTTCACTGTGTTTATTATAACTGAACAGAAGCCATGTGAGTAATTTAGATTGCTGCCAGAAAAAATACTTTGCAAAGCTGACCTACTGAAATGAGAGCCGAAAGCGACAAAGCGACAGTCAGGAAGGACGTATAACTTCCCAAATATAGTGTTTATCTGGGAGGGTTGTTGTTGGATGGATCACATGTGTTGTGAGTCCTGACAGTCATACCTTCTGCTGTTCAAGATAATGATGATCAGTAGATAATTAGTTATTAGTGGAACTGCAATTTAAATTTAAAAAGTGCAAATACGCTTATGAATTATAAAAATTAGTAAGACCGCTAAAGCGCAAACTAAAAGTTTAAGTCCACAATTAGTGGATTTGCGCTTTAGCGGTCTGGTGCCCACAACTGCTATTTACACAATGAGGTGTTTATTGTTTTTAATTCCACTCAATATTTATGTGTAGGTTTTAAATAATTATGAACTGTTTTCTATTCAAATCTATTTATATTAAATGAATAAGTATTAAGAGTTGCATTTAATTAATATTTACTCAGTTCCAAACATTGTAAAATTTAATTAATAATATTGCTTGTAATCTGTTGCCTCATTTTTATTGAGTAGATATGGGTTTTTTTTTACAGTGTAATAGTTTTTTTCTCTCATTTATTTTTGTCATTGTGATGGACTTGCACCTGTCCAGGATGTTCTTGTCCAGCCTGTTCCTTTAGGTTTCTGTCCAGACTGAACATCCAGCCATTATCTAAACCAGCTTCTTCCTTTCAGGGTCACTGGTGCCCACATCCTGCAGCCACTGAGGGCTGGGGTACACCCTGGACAGGTCTGCAGTACAAAGACACATAGAGACAAACAAACACTCACTCTCTCACACCTAGGGACAATTTAGAGTTACCAATTAAAGTAACAGTCATGTTTTTGGTGCCCGGAGAAAACCCACACATGCACGGAGAGAAGATACAAACTCTACCCGGAAAGATCCCTGGGCCAGGATTCAATCCAGCAACCTTCTTGCCAAAAGGCATCAGCGTTACCAGCCGAACCACTGTGCCGCCCGGCAACCTAAACATGCATGTTCAAAAAAAAAATGCTTGTTTAGGTTGCCTTCAAGCCCAGGCCTCTCTCGAAAAAGAAATTTGTAATTTAAATTGTATTTGGTTTGTTGAAAAGAAAAAAGGTTCAATAAATAAAAAACGTACCACGCCTCTTGTACAGTGACCCTGTAAGAAGCTAATAAAGGAAATAAATGAATAGATTGTGTTTGTTAATTAGTTTGTTTTTGTTGTTGTGTTTCTTCTGACTGCTCCCTTGGGCGAGGTCTCCACAGCAAACAAACTTGCATAATGGATTTGGTAATTGTTTTATCACCAGTACCATTCTTGACCCAAACAGAACTTAAATCAGCAGCTTCAGTACTACAGCAGCGCTGACCACCGAGCTACCACAGACCCCCTGATTATTCATTATCACTTATTTGTTATTGCACTTTTGCTAAAAATTATCTAAAATATTTACCATTTCTATTTTCTGCACTTTATTTATAATAGAATCACACACTATTTCCAGAGAAAATAACATAGTCCAGCTATGTGTAATTATGAGACATAATTTTCCTATGCTAAATCACAAGTATTATACCGTCTGAATATTTTGTTTCATTAGAGTGGTAGAAATGGTCTTCTATACAGCCAACCAAAATGTTGCCATAAATACAAGAAAAAGACATTCATACAAAAAAGTTGTGTTTATTTAGTTTTATATAATCAAATACATTTTTTTCAAATGGCATATGTTCAAAAGTCATTAATAATGGCAACATTGTGTACAGACAACAGAATAAAATGTATACGGTAATGTCATGGGGATACACGTTCTTAACATCAAAAGGAAAACAATAAACCAAAAAAACCCAACAAAAGCTATAGTGAAAGATGAATAAAAAAATACAAAATATCCCATGAGGAAAAAAATAACAAGGCATATGTGTGTCAGCTCAAACCAACACAGAACAATATTAACAATAGTGACACCAAAAATAAAATTTCAGAAAACAAGTAACTCATCAATACATTCACCATAAAAACAAACCAGATCAGAATAAATCTAAGAAGTTCGATGGGTGGGGAAGGTGATGACAGTTCAGAAAAAAAGCTGTTGATTTCGCATTTTCAGAGGATAAACTCAGCACTCATTCAGCCCATGTTCATTTCTCACATGTGAAAACATTTTGAGACAAGTGTCTGTGAAACGCTGAGAGGGATTCCAGAATGTTCCCTCTACCTGTCAGGACCCACAGTATATATAT